>NW_025941620.1:390570-556356 GCF_000764305.2 Hyalella azteca
GTATGATTGGGTGCTCAAATGTAGCTCTCACAGGCGCCGGAACTGCGCGCTACATCGCGTAGTTCAGGTGGCTATGAGCTCGTATGCTTGGGTGCGAAAATGTAGCTCTCACAGGCGCCGGAACTGCGCGCTACATCGCGTAGTTCAGGTGGCTATGAGCTCGCATGCTCAAATGTAGCTCTCACAGCCATCGTAACTACGCGCTACAACACATAGTTACAATCGTAGCGTGTAGATCAATACGGCGCATCGGCCATATCGATCGTAAATCGTGATTTATGGAGAAGCATAATTGGCGACCAGCGTCCAGTGGTGTCCAGTGCCCAGTGGCATCCTCCTCGGCGTCTTTGGTGCATGAAATTGGCGTCCTCGACCTATGTTGTGCCATGCTCTACAGTCTGGAGCATCAGATTTCTGGTCATGGCCCTCATGGTGTTCCCAGTGTACTTATGTGTTTCAACTTCCAAGTGTTATTGTTGGGGATAGGTTTTATGTGTTCTTGTTCCTGCACTTTTGCAGAGCGGCCAATGTGGGGCATATTCTGGGCCAATTTGGAGCGTGTTCCAGGCCAGATTGGGGCTAGTGGATTCCACGCTGAGCTGGAGACCAGGGCTTGGGCATCTCCCACACTCCCAGTTTAGTCTAGAGACTATTTCTCATTTCTGTACCACAGTACCCTGCCAGTTGGCCTGTCGAGTCTCCCCCACTGCTCATTGCAAGTAAGACAACTGCCTTCTCATTTCCTCTGCATTACGGACATTGCCTGTTGGACACAACCAGGCCCGATCCAGGACCAATTTTCAAGACCATTATGATTAGGTATATCTCTTTTGCTACTTTGATCTGATCTAGTTCATTCATTATTATCCCGGCCCAGTTTCCGTCAATTACCAGTTATTCTTGTTAATCTGTTCTGTTCAATCCAGTTTGGGCTGCTGGTTATTCATGTTCTCATGCTAGGTTCACCCCATGATCCCATCACTCATAGCCCTGGGCTGTCCCATCTTCACTAACCATCATCATCATATTTCACCGTCATGTACCACTGATTCTATTTAATATATTTTTGCCTGGTTCTTCCTCTGTTTGATCTACTGAGTTTGTTTTTATTCTGTTCCCTGTGCTGGTACTATACCGGCCGGACCGTCGACCTTTAGAGGGGCTGACCCCCAACAATATATGAGCTACGGATCAGGCGGCAACGTACTTTGCGGTTGCCTTGCGTCTGTCATCCGATGATCCGATGTCTGTCCGACGGTTTGAATTTTTGATGACAGACAGACAGACACGATACGAAGCTAAGAAAAAGTGGTAATTATAACGAAATTAGAAAAAATTCCTACTATAGTTTGTAGATCTTTTCCTTGCGAATAGAAGTTATATATCTTATTGTTGTAGGCTTGTAGCTTCAAAACTGTAGGAGGAGATAGGTTTCCCGCATGGTTGACCTATATAAGGTTGACCCACGAGAAGTTCCGTCTTTCAGTTCAGCTTTCTCGTTACGTCACGTAGATCGAGAAACGTAAACAAATCTGTCATTCCCATGACGGATTGGTTGACTGGTTTGATGGCATTTCGGTGATTGGTTAATGCCCGTGACGTCACTGAGATCAGTGACGTCACAGGCGAACAACAAACTACATCCGCAAAAATGGGCTTCTGAAGGGTCAACCTTTTCCTTGTTCAACCATGGGTTTGCCGTGAGAAAGGTAGGAGGTTTTCAGTAGAGGCGATAAACCGCCCACTGACGGCGCGCGCTATGTAAAGGCATGTAACGTAGCTTAGATACCGAAAGTAAGCGTTATCTCACGTCAAACTCACTCAGCGGTGCATAGAATGATGCATGAACCTTACCGCATGATGGCTGAGAGGTAACTGAGCTGCAGGTCCAGACCCGTCCAGTGATAGCAAATTAATAGTGCCTGGCCGGAATTAATTCCCCTTGACTTTTGTTAAGGGACTCCTCCCCCTCCTTACTTTCGGGATCTGTCGTAAATGCATAAATCAACGTACAGAGATTGTTCTACTACCGTTCGATGCGGTTAAGATGAGCATAAAAACCGGAAAAGCCGAAAAATTTGATTGTAGACCCAGGCGCTCCCCTTAACCACTACACCAATGACCAAATTGTCCCACGACTGAGAAAGTTTGAACTTATACTTGAATAAAAACGTCTGCTAAAAAAATCTTAATTAATTTCGCGCGTAGTGTAATTACTCGTGAGCCCCCGAAGCGCCTATATGTCCTGAAAGCATTATTTGAAATAAACATCAATCAAAAATTTGAACAAAGTAAATAAATTCATTTACAAATGGAAATATCATCATTAATCCTTAATTTAAACTCTGGTATGTTTTCTTACTACCTTCGACGCATGCCATCTTGAATTCCTCGCCTTAGATGCCCCTGACTAAGCATTCGTGGATGTTCCTCCTGGCAAGATTGAGCTCGCAAGTTGGTTACCTCAAATTAAATGGAATAGTCGCAAGGAAGATTTGCTATGAGCGTGACAGCTGAACGCTTTAGCCTTTTGTTTCCAAATGCCCCTCTGCCAAGCGTTTCTTTGGATAGCAAAGTCCATACGGGTAACCTGAAGCACGATAACCGTGAAATAATGTAGATTTTAATGTGTGTTTTCAATCAAAATGCTGATTTCAATAGAACATTTGAGGACTTTTAACCTTTTTAATATTGTATGCTGCGATTTAATTTGCACATAAAATCCCAATTTAAAGATAAGAAACTAAATAACTTGCAGAAAAGGCAAAAACACAATCTACCTGTTAATTTAGGACATTTCTTTTTGCAGATGCAGCGCACTGCTTTCGCAGAACCTTGGACGTGGACATATAATGCTTGAAGTCTACGGAGTTCGCCCCCTGACATTTAACTATAAAATCTCAGCTGTAAGTCGGCTAGACTCACTAGAGTCTGCTGCAAGACTAAATATCTTATTAGATTCAATTCACATTAGAATAAATGTGAAAAATATTGTGGATAAGTTTCAGTCAAGTAATTTTTGTCATCACTAACCTCAGCAGAGTGACATTAGGAGTGAACTTGAGCAAGCATATCCTGCTTATTCGGAGGGTGCGGCTAAACAGGAGCAGCTTCACCGTATCAATCCTGAATCTTCACATCATTTCATCCCAAATCAGGTCACATCAATAATATCTGTCCGAACGATTATCTATTGTATGCAAAATAAATAAGGTTGAGCGGTAATTACCTTTCGTGAAACGAAATAATGAGTGTTCTTACTTTCTTTAGCGCCCCTCAAGTTTTTTTCGCATCCAAATCTCAGTTTATTATAATTTCTTGGTCAGAAAATACAGAATTAAAAACTCGTTTATTTTTTACGAAACAGCTCATCACAGCAAGAACATCAAAACTACTCTGCAATGAGTCATTAAGTAGTTAAAAGTTCCTAAATATTTCAGATATTTTATTTAACTTCCGTCAGTCTATTCACAAAATTCCTCGAACTGCGCGCTTGCTTATTTTTCTGCCTACATTACATCATTATCATATATAAATATATTGACTAGCGTTCTCCTGGTGACCTAGTTTGAAAAATGTCAACCATCGAGGAAATCTTGAAAAAATATCAGACTTAAGATTTCGAACTTAAACTTAAATCACATCGCATTCTCGCTCAATTCACAACTTTAACAACAAAAAACTCATTTAAAGGTCCCAAGCATTAGTCAAAATATCCGACATAAAAACCATGATTGTAAATGTAAATTCATTATAAATTGTGACAGTGATAGCGAGTCCTCTGATAGGATTCTTATCATCCAGCAAAGTTTCTCTTGATTGCACTTCACTGATATTACGTATGTACTATAAAACATTTTTGCCTGATACTAGCAGCAATTCGGATAATTTTGGATGTAATACTATAAATACTATAAAATTAATCTAATAAATTCTAGACATTCCTATCTCTGTGTTATCAGTTTTTAGTTAACATTTTCAAATGATATTTTTGACAATTTATGATCTATTATCACGAAGTTATGCCGATGAAAGTCGAAATTAAAAAATATAATTTGAATCTAAATGAACCCCAGAAAACAATTCCGGTTGAATTTTGCTAAATTATTGTGGAAAAATCATGCAATTGCCTCAAGTTCTCGCATTTTATATTTTTATTTATTTATTTATTCGCATTTCCTTATAAAATATGTTTTGATTAATTTGAATATTTCTGTGTTCACAGATAATCCTTCTTTATAAAACATCGCCTATTTATTACAGTCTCATAAGTATATATGTATGCTATATTCAGGTGGAAAAGTTGCCGACTACTATTGCTCTGTGTTCCTTCATAAATTATGCTTTATCATTTCCATTAATAGAAACATTGCGAAATATTTTAAAGAATTTGAATTGCACTTAAACTAAGAATCGAATAGCATTTGATTATGAAACTGCAAATAATTAATAATAATATAATCAATATTATATTAAAATTAAAATAATTAATAATAATACTTCATGCAAATAATTTTAATTGCTTGCACTGCGCAGGAAAAACTTGAAACATTCGTAAAAATTATTTCGAAATGTAATGAAGAGGAAAAAGCTGCTCGTAATAAATACACGTGTAAAAAAGTGCAGTTACTAGAAATAACTTTTAGGGATTTCATGCAATATGAGGCCAAACGTTTGATTATAAAATATTGCAAAATATAATATCTACAATAATTATTGATATATAAAAAAGACATGATAATAAAGCTGTGATTAAAATATCTTGGAAAAAGTAAGTTACGTCTTAATGTTATTGTAATAAATGCAGTTACATCCAAATATTTCAAATGTGTGAATAACATTATTATGTTACCAACCCTTTGGGTCACCAACTGACCAAATTAGTTATTTAGTTATGTTATTAATTTAGTTATTATATAGTTAAGGTATCAATTACTTACAATCAACAAATCTCCTTACAATGAATGTTGACTGTTGTTGACGATTACACCATCTGTACAATTCATCCACAGTGGATTAGCAAATGCCAAAAATCGACTATTTGTCTTTTTATAACATTTATTATTCATGATTAACTATTTTCTCCATCTTGAAATTGCGTAGCTTCGTTAAGGCTAGTACCATTTAATCCTTTAAAATTATATTTAGTATGAAAATATATACAATTGCGTGCAATTCAAGAATTCTGTGTTAGATACAATAATCTGATAGCACTGTAGTACGATTCACACTTCTTATAGCAAAAACTGATTGAAGGTTTTCAGCATTAGTAAGAAAGTCTAACATAAAAACAATGAAGTTTTCTGAAAATTCATCGTAAATTGCGACAGTGAATTCAGCTATTGTAGCGCGTCCTGCAATGATCATAAACAAGATTATCGTGGTTAGCCGTAAAAATATAGTAATGATGATTCACGATCGTTTTATAATTAATTCATAAGCACAACGCTCGTTAAAAACAACTGAAAATAGTGAAACCGGGTTTAGGTTCATATCGTTCAGTTATTTAACTCATGTTATCACGGTCACCTATCGTTATTTAGTCACAACAATTACATCACTTCGGGATGGATTAGTTATTAAATAAGTTAAGCTCAGAAATGTTCAGGAGACGTGCAGTCTTCGTCATTTTATTGGACGGTTGTGGAAGTTATTATGAAATATTCCTCTAAACTTTATAAATTAATGAACTAAGACGGGTATCAATTATAGATGAATACAACTTGGAAGAAGTAATCATACTGTTAAAGTTGATTTATATATCATGTTGTCTCAAAGTCCAAACTGGAATAATTGCAAGATGAACTCTTTAATTAGTCCTTTCTATAAAGTTGCAGATAGTATTAGAGAATCTTCGATGATTCTTAATTTCTTCATTACTTAACTTTAATGAATTTTTCATTACTTAACTTTAATGAATTTTTCATTACTTAACTTTAATAGCAGCGCTTATAAAATAAAATTACAGCAAAAAATATCTTTAGCAAAATGAGCTCAATCTAATTAAACCTTATATGAACTCAGCGGCACATAAAAGCACAATGAAATTGGAAAAGTCGTAAGATGAATTAAGGGATTAATTTTGAATACATATTTGGGAGACCGAGATGAACTTCCAACCACTGTTACTGCTCGCTAACACTTATTACCTATTGCAATATATGCATATATTGCTCACATGTCGCTCATTGCTTATTGCAGTGAATGTCTTGGGCATCCCACCAGGCATGTGGTATCAAATCAACGAAATCAACTCGTAATCAACGATGTTGCTTCGTCTGTTGCTTGGCCGGGCAGTGGATAACCTTAACACTAGAACCTGTCAGGAATACACCTTGGGCCACACCTCCAGGACCACACCTCCAAGACCACACCTCTAAGACCACACCTCCAGGACCACACCTCCAGGATCACACCTTCAGGACCACACCTCCAAGACCACACCTCCACGACCACACCTCCAGGACCAAACCTCCAGGACCACACCTCCAGGACCACACCTCCAGGACCACACCTCCAGGACCACACCTTCAGGACCACACCTCCAGGACCACGCCTCCAGGACCACACCTCCAGGACCACACCTCCAGGACCAAACCTCTCGGACCACACCTTCAGGACCACACCTCCAGGGCCACACCTCCAAGACCACACCTTCAGGATCACACCTCTCTGACCACACCAGGTGGTCAGAGACACCTTTCTGACCACCACACCTTTCTGACCACACCTCTCTGACTTCCTCCAGGACCACACCTCCAGGACCGCATATCTAGTACCACAATTATGCATCACCTGCTTCCATGTCTATTCTATCTATGGCTCTTCAGAGTCAGAGGAAGTGTTGCCTATTATTTACAACTTACTGAGCCGATTCTCCATCGCAGCGACGTCGGCATGTCGTTCTAAAAAATACAGCGTTGCATTCGTAGCTCTGATACGAATAACATTTCATTACATTGCCGTTCTTGAAAAATGCGATAATATACATGTGAATGGTTTTCGGTTAGGAAATATTTTCACAATCACTGATAAAAATGTCTATTATGGATTTGTTTAGTGCGTATTCACAATTATTCGCAGTTTACTATACACTGGGAATTAGTTGTAAAAATTTATCTGTGCATGCTTCATTATTATACAAGAAAATAAAAACTTTAGGTTTATTTAATCTAGATAAACTGTACACAAGAAGTTGGCCTCAAAATTGAGGAAACAAACGTAAAATTTCTAGAGTTTTTAATGCAATGCTCCGTACAGCAAACTGCTGTACACTCACTGCCCGTGTTGAAGTGATGAGTTAGAAATTCTACAAAAAATGGTCTTAGTTTGCATTTCAGTGAAAAATACATTTGAATCTCGTAAGTATACATTGCATTATGCATTCTGTTTCACCAAAAATTGCTCTTGTCAACTATAAAAATTAAAAAAACACCTATTGCTTTTTTTGAAGACAAAGCGGTTTGGCTTTCAATTCAAGTAAACGATCTTTAGCTAACAATAAAGTTGTTAGCTAAAGATCGTCCCCTGCAGATGCGGAACAACTTTTCAACTTCGCCCAACATTAAATCAAGTTGAATGCAACAACCCACCTCTACAAACCCAGATTTTTTAACACTTCAGAATAAAATTCCCATTATTATCTAATAAGTTAAAATTTAACATTTTAGTTCAAGAAATGTCTCGGTAGATGATTAATGAATCAACTTTCAGTCAATAAGCCGATATAGTGACTTAAGCAATGTCGAACGGTGCATACTTTTTTCAATGATCTTCCAAAAAAATCGAGTAATTTATCTTTGGACATGGCAATAGTACATTTTGAGACCACAAGTTATCTAATAACTTTCCTTTAGAGCCAATTAGCTGGCGCTTGCTAAATCCTGGGCTCTAGCAACATTTATTGCACAAGTAATATTCTGTAATTATAAACGTACCACTTAAACTTATTCATTATGTATAGAAACCAATCAGGAGGCGTCGAAACTTGGTAAGAAAATAATTCATGAAGCCATGGAGTCTGTTGCTATACATAGTCATAATTATTTCCATAAGGTAGTATTAGATGGTAAAATATACTTGTTTAAACACTGGCGGTGAGTAGCCAGTGAATTTATCGATTTAAATTTTCAGGGTCGAAATATACTCTTCAGATGACGTTGGTTGATCAAAATGCAAGATCTATGAAGTAGTTTTTTAATTCATTAAGTACATTTATAATGAGACATTTTGACCCTGAAAATTCAAAGTAATTATTTTCATATATACAATTGAAGGAAGCTACGCTGACTCGAGGCCAGCTAAAATTCCATTGCCAGAATTTTGTTGAAACAAAAAATTTTAACAATCAAATCCGTATTCATTTTCCGAGCAATCCAACCAATCACTGGATGAATAACTTTATTTAATATCATTTTTAGAACTTGCGATCAAAAATTCATGACGTGAATTTTTAACAACAATTTGTCACCACTAATATTCTCGTCACCACAATTTGCCACAATAATAATTTGCCTGGCTCAATTACGGGGAGCTTTGATGAATAAAAAATTTAGGATGGTCGTTCGATTCTGTTCTTTTCATAATATTTTTATGAAAAATTTGTCATTTTCCATAATTTACTTGTTACCACAGCTAAGTTTAGAATTTTAAGTCTACTCACATTAATAACGTGCCTGTCTGGAGGGAAATTCGAGCAGCTCCGAAATATTCGTAAATCCTTGTTTCTTAATGGTTTTTGGAAAGTTCTATCTTATTATTCACGAGGACTTGTAATGTAGATATGAGTATTGCATTCTACGCTTCTCATTTTATCAGGTTTCAAAAAAAGTTGCCAACAAGGATGTTCTATTCGAATTTAGTTGCCTCAACTTCAGTGTAGCCATACTGAAAGTTCTTTATAATATAATAAGACATCATCAATCGACATCACCATCATGAAAGCTGCACAAAGTGCACATTAAATGAGCACCATGTTCCTCTTCAGTGTAAACATACTGAGAGTTCTATGTTCCCAAAATTACACTTTGGTAATCAGTGTCACCATCATGACGACTACTCATTAACATTTAATTCAACGTCAGTGTTGCCGTCATTCGAGTTAACGTTCACTTCGCAGCACCTCCTGAAGCAGCGTTTGCATCAGAGGCATCCCCGCTACCCGCCGCAGTTCCAGCAGCGGCAGAAGCTCCTGCAGCGGCGGAGGTACTCGCTCCCGCGTCCTCTGTTGAGACAAACGCGATTAAACACGATTGATTTTATTTAGTTCCCTACCTATATAATTTATCTCAATGTTCAATAGTGGTCTTTCATGATTAAAAATAACGGTTTAATTCACAGCCGGCGCAATAAATGAACCAGATAAAGAATATCGCAAATATCAAATATGTATGTTAATTAGTATGTTAATTAGTATGTTAATTAGTATGTTAAGTATCAATTAAGTATTAATATCAATTAAGTAGGTAATTGTGCACCGCATGAGAGTTTGCTGAGCGCGTCGGGCAGGTCGGCAGCGCCCGGTGCGTCGTGGCCGTGTCGGATGTCGGGCACCGCGTTTCGTCGGCCTGTCCTGCCGCTGGCGATGAACTCGCTTACGTCATCTGCTGGCGCGGCGGCCGCCATCACAACGCATCACAACCCTGCAACACGTTAGAGACACGTCACAACCCTGCAACACGTTAGAGACACGTCACAACCCTGCAACACGTTAGAGACACGTCACAACCCTGCAACACGTTAGAGACACGTCACAACCCTGCAACACGTTAGAGACACGTCACAACCCTGCAACACGTTAGACACACGTCACAACCCTGCAACACGTTAGAGACGCGTATCAACCCTGCAACACGTTAGACACACGTCACAACCCTGCAACACGTTAGAGACACTTCACAACCCTGCAACACGTTGCAGGTGGTGCATCACTAACTCTGTCAATAAACGGCTAGGAATATGAATAATTCTTAATAAATTTTATGATATAATTAAAAAAAAAAAATAACAGTAGTAGCAATAATTGAGGTAATTTAGGAAATTATTTAGTAATCGAATGATAATTAGTATATGATCACGATATAAATGAGAAAGACTTTGTTTTGCATCTATATTATCATTTTATTTACACTGTCAAAAATCCTACTGAATAGGTATGGGCCTTGTAAAGAAAGATGCAAGCTGATGTAAATTCGAGAATAAATCCGGTTACCCTTTCAATTTAAAACTTTGCGTTAATTCTGGGTGCTTTGGTATTTATTAAAATAACAATTTCAACCAAAATTAATTTTTTCATTTTATAATACGTAGAAAATCCTTTTTTAAGGTTTCGACTTGAACGTGTTTTTGCTCAAATTATTCAATAATTTTTAAACTCAAAATTGAAATCAAGTTCAAAACTTTATCAATAGCAAAATTTGAATGTGCTAGAATTTTGACATACATACAACATAGTTTAAATTGGAAAAACTATGTGATACAATAAAAAGTTCAAATAGACACAAATTATCGCATGCGATGTCAGTCAAGTCACTCTATCTCAGTCAAGTCGAAAAAATTATAACTCACCACTCACTGCAGTGAGTGACAGAGAGCGCATTTTCTCGTCGCCGAAAACTTGAGGTCACGGACGGACGGACGGACGGACAGACAGACAGACGGACATGTCAAGCACAATAGTGCATTTTTCCATATATGAGAAAATGCGCTAAAAACGCGTTCAACAAAATGTGTATCCCATTTAAATATTTAGCGAGTCGGGCTCAGGTTCCTGCAAAATTATTGCACAAGTCGGAATAATGTGATTTTACCAATTTTGTAGAAACCAATTTATCTCTGATTCTTCATTGATGAGCGGCTACCAGCAATTCGTAAATATTCACTGATTGCTGACCGATAACACCGATTGCCATTTTGATTTTGTTACATTTAAAAATATTTCTACACACAGATCAAAATAAAAAAAAATTCTAACGAACCAAGCATACGAACCATCCTAACGATAGGAACACATTCATGTTCCTATCGCGTAATTTTGTTGTTGTTCATAACGTAGGAATTACCTACGTCACTGCAGCCCAACTACGAATCTAAATTATTCCTCCGTAAAGACCGAGGAAAGAAATGAAAGTTCCAAGAAGTTGGGCTAACTTTGAGCCGCCAGGCTTAATTGGCAAACTGCATGGCCCCCTGAAGATTCACGAGCATCGCTAATGGGGAATCTATTACAACCTGTGACGTCACAGAGGGGAGACGGGCTAACGACACACGTTGTCGTCGCGCTGGATAAAAGGGCCTTGATTAAGCTCAAAATTTGGGAACGGTTGCAATATATTAATTTTAATGCATCAGTGAAGCATGTCAGTCACAAATGACTAATATTAACTTATGATTACTCAGCCTTACTCATACACTTTTGCCGGCAGTGTGGATTGGAAGGTTTCGGAAATGTTTGATTACGTTATTGGCCAGTGCCAATCAAAGAAATCCATGAGATACATTCGCAATAATTCTCAAACTGAATGAAAAATTTATATTCCTTGTACTAAATTGGGATCTTAAAATTTGACCTTGGAGCGGGATATTGGGATTTACAATCGAGTGACGTAATTATATCATTTTTCAATCTATAAATTAATTAAATTCCATTTAAAGATCCTGAAGCTTTTGATCTTTTTTATTTAATGACGTCAAACCATTTATAGCTGGATTGATAACAACAGAAAACTCAATACCTAAAGAAAGAACATCAAGATTTCGAGTAAGACAAACCTCAGGTATGTTCAACCTACCTAATAAAAACTAATCAACGAGCTTGAACTTTGAATCACCTATAAACCGATCTACATGCAGATACAGCATCATTTAACTACACATTTTTCTTATAAACCGAAGCTAATTTTTTCCTATTAATTTGGCCCTTTTCAGTTTTGTTCAACCGACACCGACTACCATTAGCGGCAATGTGTAACTCCCGTGAAGCTAATCTAATTAGACGGTGTTAAAGCGGTAGCCATCTCATTAAGCTTCAATAGAGTGCTCTCATTAACGGGGCTTGCGTTCAGCTTTTGTCTTCAAGACATCGACCAATCAATAAAGACTCGAATAAAAGTCAGCAAAATAGAAGTCATAAAAAACGACGCTTGCAAACGAAGGAACCGATGAGTACAACAAAATGAAGCACAAAAACAGAAACCACAAGTAAAATAAATTGAAGCCATTAATTTACAAATGACTACTGATATATATATACGCACTAGTTTTACAGGTGACGCATTTTAATTATAAAAAAAGTTATATCTTATTCGCGTGTAGCGATAATTTTTTGGAGAATTTTTATATGTAGTTCTTCAAGTCGATGCCTGGCTAAAACTTGTTCAGTTCTGATAAAATAAAAGCGAAAGAACTGTGAGTTATAAGTTGAATTTATTTTTAATATTGAAATGTTTTCCTTTCAGCCAGTCTTCTGATAATAAAAAAACTTCCAAACGATGGCTGCATAACTAGACGGCATGTCAGTTACGGATGCAAACTTTTATCTCATGTTACGATGGATCGAGCAACATTTTCTGAACTATTGTTCTCCATTCTCCATGCTTGCACTTAGAAAAATAGGTGAAACTTTGTCTAAATGGCGATTCATTTTTTACTTTAGTGTGGACCATCCTGACCAAGTTTAGCCCAGTAATAGGGCGTATTTAAGGGCTATTTGGACAATGTAAACCATTCATTTTTATGAGTGTGAATCCTAACGCTATTAACTGGTGCTCTGCCCTCCTACGAAATAAAGCAAAATAGATATTCAGCACAAAGATATTTATGTATGATGGCCGGGAAATTTGAAGCTATCTGCGCGGTACGTTTTTTAGAACAAATTTTTTTAACGTCTTAATTAACAGGACGTCAATAAACGTTGTTGCGGGGGAGCGACACAACACGTTACCTAAATAGCTATCGGATTTATCATCGAAGGTTCAAAAGAAAAGATGAAATGACTATTATTTAATGAACAAAGATTCAGTGAAGGCAAAATGGCATAAAGAATATTCAATATACAAGGCGAAGTGCGAGTTGAGAACTTCTTGTGTTAACAAAGAAAAAACGGTTAAGAAATTATCAGGAGCAAAAATTTTAACAGGAAAAATATGGTTCAGCTGGGCCCAACCGTTAACATTGCCGGCGCTTGTTTGATGCGAAGTTACATGTTGATATAAAGTACAGGCAATTAGACGAAAAAAAGATAGCAGAGGAGTGCTGTGCTGAAGGCGACCACGCTGGGACTCGTTTTTTTCCAACGCTAGCCAACAAGTTGCAACCTCCTACCACGCAGGTCGCAGATAAGGAAGTAGACTTGAACATGACCAAGTACAGGCGAAGCACAGCGCCGGTAGCGACTCCATCGTTGAGGCTGGGTCTCTGGGATTACCACCCGGCAACAGCCCCGGTCCATGTTCGGCGACAAAGGTGGAGCAAATTATCAAGATCTTGGTTTGGCATTAATGGCGGACAGCACTGTCGGAGGTGAATTGGGGAAAGGTTACATTCCATTTCAGTTCAATTAATGCGTTGGAAGAAAACAAGTGACCCCGAAATTTGGTAGAAAGTCGGGCCGCTACAACGTTTTTTGCTTGTTATCAAAATTCAATCATGAGTTCAGTCGAACAGTTCATTGGCCTATCGCTCTTGGGGAAATATGCATTTAGGGAATTTTTATTTAGGGAAATTTCAGCCAGTTGAGTTGGGTTACTGAGGACTATTCATTGGCAATACCAACAGCATCTCAAAATTTACTAAAATGATCAGTCGTTTAGCGGCCAACTTGACGTAGGGCTCATAATTGATGAAGTTTATTTTCTAATAATAAAATTCATTTATTTTATTTTCGAGCAAAAGCCGAAAGTTTCCTCTTATATTTGAGAAATGAAATTAATCACTCTTTTTTATGGTGTCTAGTGAGTAATAAATATATTACATATGATAATAAATAGATGATATAATTGTTACGTTGAAAAAATATTTATTTGTGTTGGTCCAATGCTATTATGTAATCAATGAATTTATTTATTAAATTTTATTAAACACTCTCATTCAACAATATTGCACAATTGATTGATAGAACTAAATACCGTTACTAAGCCCATGCATAGCTAACGTCAATCCATTCTTCAAATAAACAAGAGCTTAATAATTTCAAAATTACTTATCGTATTTATTTTTTCAAAGTTTGTTCACAATTGATTGATAGAACTAAATACCGTTACTAAACCCATGCATAGTTAACATCAATCCATTCTTTAAATAAACAAGAGCATAATAATTTCAAAATTACTTATCGTATTTATTTTTTCAAAGTTTGTGGGCTTGAAGCCTGGCGCTGCAAATATATCGGGGCAGTTAAGGTTCAATATTTATTGTTCCGGGATATTACCTGGACTTTATTACCGAGAGTTCCGCGTTAGTTAAGAGTTTGAACGGATATTTCTTTAATTAACGCACTTTAGTTTTAAAAATATTAACTAAAATCAGGATGAGAGGATTCTAGAGACGAGATTCGGAATAACAGAATTCTCATATTGTAGGCATGGTTTATCCTGGTCAACGGCGGTTTAAACTGATAGTTAATAATAATAGAATTGTAAAAAATTGGTCTGCCACATTAGCTTTCACCCAAGATAAAAATTCGGCAAGACGTGTATTATTCTTGATAATTAATAAATAAGCTTAACTGTCAATTATTAATTGGTTAATATTTCATATTAATATTTCATTCCACTCGACATTGGTTCTCACTCATTTATTATTATAGCATCATTACTGATCTATTTTTATTAATTAATACGAGGCATAAACCCAATTCGATAAGTTCGTGTTAAATCAGATGGTAGTGCAGGTCATAAGAAGCAAGGCATGAAGGCTGTGTAGGTCATAAGAAGCAAGGCATGAAGGTTATTCAAGTAACCTTTTGCAGGTCGTGAAGGCTGTATGCAGGCTACAAAGAGACCAACAGACATCAGGCTAAGGCCAGGTTAAGGTTAGTCATGCATGATGCAAGATTATATCACCGTTGCCGGATTGTTTAAAACTGTGGGCTGAGATTTTTTTTGTATCATTAACGGCTGAAACTATTTGCAGGCCTTAAATATATAACTATGATTTATTTTTTTTAGCTAACCGTGGCATAGTGAAGAACTGATTCTAAGTTGAACTTTTTCCTTAGGGAAATATATTTTCTTCAAAATGCTGATAGAAGCCACCATAACTGTTTACGTTAAAGCGATACTCTGGCATTTATGACGCTCATATACCCTACTGACATGGCTGGCCCGTCTTCTGTTATTAGAAAGTTAGGAATTTAAGAATATTTGTTTATAATCAACCCGAATATTAAATAAGTTTAACAGGCAATTGAATAGAACATTTCATTATTTGGTTTTTATTAAAAAATATCTTTTGTTGCACAACTTTACATTTATTGCAATCTTAAATTTTATTATGACCTAATGACTTCTGCTTAATTTTATATTAACATTTCTTTTGCGTTCCTGATTTAAATAAATAGTAAAGTTTCCCATCCATACGCTATTTTTATCTTAATTAAACTGCATTTAACCTGCAAACAATCTCCCGTATTTTCTGCAAAGATATTATCTTACCTATTAAAGCATACGCTATATAAAAATTGGGAAAGAAAGCCATGGCAAGATCCTAAAGTTAAAAAAAAAAACAATATATAAATATTTGATGCGTAAATGAAGAAGTCAAAACCCGGGAGATCAATATTGTGGAGAATTGCTTTGAAATAAGATATTGTAGAAACTAAGGCACCACGCCCTGAGCGGTTTGTTCCGGTTCCTCATCACTCTGATGATGAACCGGAACGAACCGTACGCAATGTTGGCGCACTCATCAACACTCATTGAGGGTATTATAGTAGATAATAATAATAACTCTTTAATTAATAAATTCTTATATAATGCTAATTATTTATTAGTGCCACAAAACTCTTTTTTGTACTATAGAAAAATTAGAACCAGGTAAGGAGAATATTTTGTTAGCATTGTACATAATGTCGTCATTTTGTAAATTTTATCAAGATTAAAAAGTATAGCTAAAAATGCAAAGAAATTACCCCAAATTTAGAAGTGAAAAGTACTTGCCGCTATAACTATTAGCTAAATTACCTGTGCATTAGCTACCGTTTGCTCTCCCGCCGCACTGTTGTTCAGTAAGCTGGCTATCAAAAATCAATTAGGCAATTGAAATGATATTCAAATGCTTAATTAAATATGTGATGTAAAATTGTATTAATTTTCAACGGAAGTGAATGATAAGTCCGAGAAATTGATCGTAACGGGATTTTTTTCATAAGTTAGCGC
The DNA here is from genome assembly GCF_000764305.2 of Hyalella azteca. Lineage (NCBI taxonomy): Eukaryota > Metazoa > Arthropoda > Malacostraca > Amphipoda > Hyalellidae > Hyalella > Hyalella azteca. The sequence continues at coordinate 406,944 of NW_025941620.1, forward strand.
ATTGCAAATGATAAATTTTAACAAAAGATATAATAAATATAATATTTTAATTTGATGAATAATATAAAATGCATAAATTAAATGAATGAATAACATAATGAATGAATAACATAAATTAAATGAATGTTTAAAAATTCGATCAAGTAAATATCAAACAGGAAGCAGTGACCATGGTGGCGCGTTAACCTAACAAACTCATACTATATACACTGACACTCACACTTGCACGGATTAGTGTGTTTCTAATAGTGGTGCAGGGTGGGTGTGACTTTGCAATCGCAGCACCCGTGTATTGCACACGCACCTTCTATTGTGAATTTGTGATTATGCAAAGCGTAATTATTCGTGCAGAGATTTTCGGCAAATCTCACGTTAAGCAAGTAGTATCCTAGCTACTCTGGAAAGCGATCGTACTCTAAAATATTTCTGTAGAAAGACTAGTATTGAAATCGGTAACGTAGTAACTAGTAAGGTGACCTCAAACCAAGTGGTTCATGAAAGAAAAGGCTCCAAGCAAGTTATTAGTTAGGAGTTAATCTTAAAAATCTTCGTTAATTATGTTTGAGCTTAAGTTTTTTGTGGTTAATCGCTGGCAATTGTTTTTTTCCAAATTCCTCATAGAAGAGTAGTCAGTTGCCGATGTGCGATTAAGTTTCAAGATTTTATAAGCTTGCATCGTGAGTCTACTGGATGCCTAGTGGAAATCGAAGGTAGGTGACTATTTTTTTAGTGTGTCATATGATTGTTAGCTTGAAAATAATTTGTATATTTCGTAACCTTGTAAGAGGCGAATGCATGGGTAAAATTCATACTGTCATTGCAATTGCAATTTGATGGTTGATTGCGATCCCGTAACCCCACTTGCTTTTTAAGCGAAGTCACAGAATAAACTTACCTACGTCAATTCCTCTGTCAGACTTCTCAACAATTCATCACCTGTGTAGCCGTAATTTCATCTCAGATCCAAATATGTATTTGAATTGACTTTGTTGGGAAATACAGACATCTCGAGCTGTAAGTAAGTAGCTAGCCTACCTACTTTACTGACGTTCATACTTCATTCGCTCATTTATTTACATACACATGCTCAGCTCATTTAGATTACACATGTTAACTACACACATTTAACCAACACGCTATGAGATGGAATCTTTCCTCCTAACTTATACTTTTTTGTTATTTTGCTACATTCTTCAGTAATTTGAACGACAAACGTTACTCAAATAACCTTTGATTTTTACCTAGCCCATGCTTTGTTATGATCAACCGCGCGGCTCACGGCTAATCAACTTGTAACGAGCTCTACCATTGGTTGATAACTTGATCATTGTCGAGTAACGAGCTCTGCCATTGGTTGATCATTGTCGATGCTCATATACTAGTCTTTATCGTTATTGACCGTTATTGTAAGTAGCTATATTCATAAATGAAAGATCATCAGTTAATAAGAATAATATTCTCATTTATTATTAAAATTTGAAGAAACTTTTTCTCCTTTTCTGACTAAATTTATGTTGTTCAACAGCTTCACATCAATTCAAAACCATCGCGAAATCCACTCCGCGTTCTAATATTATAATGGATTTTCCCAATGGAATAAATGATCTTAGGTGTTTAAAGTTTCACACACGTCATATCGTGTAGTTCTCGTCTCCGTTGGCGATTATTGTGCGAAGCTACGGAGTATCCGAACCCCTGACCTAACTTGTAATCCTAAACCTAGGTAAGTCGCTGTCCATGCTATTCGTACCTGAAGGCCTGACAAGTCGAGTTGCCGTCAGTCAGAGGTTGACTGCTCAGCATGAATTAGTCGTTTTCTGCATTTCCAGAACCCCGAGCAATGCTGCAATGAGGTACGCAGCTTAGCTATGTAATACCAAACGTTATACATACGTCATTTTCATTCTATATTAAGACTTACCTACGTTAATCTGCCTTTATGACGAAATCAACTTGACGAAATTTTTGTATCTTGCATTAATAATTTATCGTCTGTAATTTAATGGCTATTTTGCACTAAGGCCAATGCATTCCCATGTGAAATTACGGATTCTTAATTTTCACATCATTTTGGTTGGACATTAACCGATTCTTGGATTTGTTAGACAACTATGAAAATAATTTTCTGAAACCGTTCACTTTTTAACCAAAATGAACGAGTTACGAAGACGCGTTTACCTGTAGGTTTTCTAAGCTTGCTCGTCATCCGCGGTCAATTACCTATTGTTGGTCTACCAGCAAGCGTTATTCGTTGTCACATTAGACGCTCCTGACGCTCGTTGATCTCAGCAAGCGTTATCCGTTGTCACATTAGACGCTCCTGACGCTCGTTGATCTCAGCAAGCGTTATTCATTGTCACATTAAGGCCCCTTTCACACAGGGCAGTAGATACTGCCGCGTCAAAAATGCCGCGGCAGTATTTACTGCGCAATCTTTCACACGAGGCGCTTTTTACTGCTGGGATCTATCAGTCTTGCAGTGCTTTATGCTTCATCAGTCCATCTCTATGTTTATGTAACAATATTTCTTTATGAAAATATATCTCTATGTGAGAATGATGTAAATACATCTCTATNTCATTGGTCTCAGCAAGCGTTATTCATTGTCACATTAGACGCTCCAGACGCTCATTGATCTCAGCAAGCGTTATTCATTGTCACATTAGACGCTCCAGACGCTCATTGATCTCAGCAAGCGTCATTCATTGTCACATTAGGCGCTCTTGACGCGCGGCGAAAAGTGTTCTCGTCTACAGCGACGTAACTCTGACGAAGATAGACGCGCCAAAGCGTCTGAACTCCGGCCGCTTTTCTGGCAATATCGCTAAGGATTGCCTGCAGCTTGCGGCTATCAATCTAAAATGATTTAACGTTCCGTTGCAGCAACGGCTGATCCCACAGTTGGGCTAGCCTACGTGATTTTTTAAACTTAAATTTCAACTCCTGTTTACTAACTCCCTCGAATCGCTGAACTCTAGTATTTTCTCTATATATATATATATATATGCGAGTTTGCGCGTCAGCCTATTTTTAGCGCATTTTCTCATTTATGAATAAGATGCACCATTGTGCTCGCCATGTCCGTCTGTCCGTCCGTCTTGTCCGTCCGTCTTGTCCGTCCGTCTTGTCCGTCCGTCTTGTCCGTCCATCTTGTCCGCCCGTCTTGTCCGCCCGTCTTGTCCGTCCGTCTTGTCTGTCCGTCTGTCTGTTCGTCCGTGACTTCACGTTTTCGTCGACGAGGAAATGCGCTGTCACTCACTGCAGTGAGTACTGAGTTATATTTTTCTTTCATTTATGTTGCTGCGCAGGCATACAGTATCTTTCGTTGCTGCGCCTGCTCATTTTGAATTTAAATTGCTGTGCCTGATTATCCCAAGCTGATTTTACGTAGGAATTTAATCAACTGTATGTTTAATGCTCGCATTGCCATGCCCGTTGTATCTAAAAGTGAGTAAATTTTTTTTTCTGAAATGAATCCATAGTCTTGTTAACATGTATAAATAAAAATACCCGACATAAAGACGAGAAAAGATTTTGGTAAATAAAGTGCACTAGTTATTCTGTTGATTTCGCAATAAAATATTTTTGTATCAGTTGCAGATTGCGGTTGTAAAAATCATTGCTAAAATATCAGTCTCTATATAGGGATTGGCTAGAGTAAACCAGCAATAATTTATTTATGATTTGCTAATATCAGGAGTGCAATTCGCTGTGTTCCGTGACGCTATATTGGTCATCAGAGCCTCGCTGACGAGCTAACCAGAGCCCTCAGGCCCTGCGCGGGCGTTTATTAAGAATCACCGAAATACGAAGAGTGATCCGTTATCCTTTCCCTCGGAAATTTTGCACAATTTTCACGGGCCTTGAAATCGTGGGCAGTGAAATCGTGGGCCGTGAAGTCGTGGGCCGCGAAGTCGTGGGCCGCGAAGTCGTGGGCCGCGAAGTCGTGGGCCGTGAAATCGTGGGCCGTGAAATCGTGGGCCTTGAAATCGTGGGCCTTGAAATCGTGGGCCTTGAAATCATGGGCCTTGAAATCATGGGCCTTGAAATCATGGGCCTTGAAATCGTGGGCCTTGAAATCGTGGGCCGTGAAATCGTCGGCCGTGAAGTCGTGGGCCTTGAAATCGTGGGCCTTGAAGTCGTGGGCCTTGAAATCGTGGGCCTTGAAGTCGTGGGCCTTGAAATCGTGGGCCTTGAAGTCGTGGGCCGTGAAATCGTGGGCCGTGAAATCGTCGGCCGTGAAGTCGTGGGCCTTGAAATCGTGGGCCTTGAAATCGTGGGCCTTGAAATCATGGGCCTTGAAATCGTGTGCCTTGAAATCATGGGCCTTGAAATCATGGGCCTTGAAATCGTGTGCCTTGAAATCATGGGCCTTGAAATCATGGGCCTTGAAATCGTGTGGGCCTTGAAATCATGGGCCTTGAAATCGTGTGCCTTGAAATCATGGGCCTTGAAATCGTGTGCCTTGAAATCGTGTGCCTTGAAATCATGGGCCTTGAAATCGTGTGCCTTGAAATCGTGAGCCTTGAAATCGTGTGCCGTGAAATCGTGTGCCTTGAAATCGTGTGCCTTGAAATCGTGAGCCTTGGAATCATTGGGACCTTGAAATCGTGGGCCTTGAAACTTTTACCTTGAAATCTCTGAAATTGGTGTATTTGTGTTATGTGTTATTACCGATAAAAATTTTATAAAATCGCCAAGATCGATGGATTCTTCTGAAGTTGAATTGACTGAATCTTGCTGGGGACTAAATCGATTGCTTTCTGCGACTTACTCTGCGCACTAATGTATGTTTTTCCGCCGTCTTATTTTAAGTCAATTCTTCCGCTGGCAATCGTTTTTGCACTTGGGAACTTCTCAGATCCAAATATTTTATGGTTTCCATCTGATTAATTAACGATTATTTACATTTGCCCATCATAATTATGAGATGTCAAATGTTACATGCAAACGTCTATATATATCATTCCATCAGTAGAGAGCAACCATTTCTTCAGTAGAGAGCAACCATTTCATCAGTAGAGAGCTACCATTTCATCAGTAGAGAGCTACCATTTCATCAGTAGAGAGCAACCATTTCATCAGTAGAGAGCAACCATTTCATCAGTACCTAGAGAGCAACCATTTCATCAGTAGAGAGCAACCATTTCATCAGTAGAGAGCAACCATTTCTTCAGTAGAGAGCGACCATTTCTTCAGTAGAGAGCGACCATTTCTTCAGTAGAGAGCGACCATTTTTCAGTAGAGAGAAACCATTTCTTCAGTAGAGCAACCATTTCTTCAGTAGAGCACCCATTTCTTCAGTAGAGCACCCATTTCTTCAGTAGAGCAACCATTTCTTCAGTAGAGCACCCATTTCTTCAGTAGAGAGCAACCATTTCATCAGTAGAGGGCAACCATTTCATCAGTAGAGGGCAACCATTTCATCAGTAGAGAGCAACCATTTCATCAGTAGAGAGCACCCATTTCATCAGTAGAGAGCACCCATTTCATCAATAGAGAGCAACCATTTCATCAGTGGAGAGCAACCATTTCATCAGTGGAGAGCAACCATTTCATCAGTAGAGAGCAACCATTTCTTCAGTAGAGAGCGACCATTTCTTCAGTAGAGAGCGACCATTTCTTCAGTAGAGAGCGACCATTTCTTCAGTAGAGAGCGACCATTTCTTCAGTAGAGAGCGACCATTTTTCAGTAGAGAGAAACCATTTCTTCAGTAGAGCAACCATTTCTTCAGTAGAGCAACCATTTCTTCAGTAGAGCAACCATTTCTTCAGTAGAGCAACCATTTCTTCAGTAGAGCACCCATTTCTTCAGTAGAGCACCCATTTCTTCAGTAGAGCAACCATTTCTTCAGTAGAGCAACCATTTCTTCAGTAGAGCACCCATTTCTTCAGTAGAGAGCTACAATTACTTCAGCAGAGAGCTACCATTTCTTCAGCAGAGAGCAACAATTTTTTCAGTAGAGGACGACCATTTCTTCAGTAGAGAACAACCATTTCTTCAGTAGAGAACAACCATTTCTTCAGTAGAGCAACCGTTTGTACTGCAGAGAATAACCATATCTTCAGTAGAGAGCAACCATTTCTTCAGTAGAGAGCAACCGTTTGTCCTATAGAGAGCAACCATTTCTTCAGTAGAGAGCCCTCGTTTGTCCTATAGAGAGCAACCATTTCTTCAGTAGAGAGCAACCATTTCATCAGTAGTGGGTAAAAGTTTTGTCAGCAGAGCAACCAGTTCATCAGTATAGAGCAATCATTTCATCAGAAAAGATCGATATCTGCCAATTAAAAAATAAATGATTGAACTGCTGGCTCTGCCAATGCTATCAATCAATATACCGCCGGTGTAGTCACCTGTTCAATCAGCTCTTTGAATGTAATTAATTACTAATTACTCAGGAGTAATTCGCGCGAGCTCAATTGTGTGGCGCCTCCTGTGGGTGGCTGAAAATTACATATCATAATAGCTTCAAATTTCCCAATCATAAATCCATCACCATAAGATTTCAAATTTCGAATCCCTCGAGAGATCGCAAAATGATGGTAAATATCGTCATGTTAAACAGGTGTCGGAGCGACGTACAGAATCTTTTGAAAATCGGACGCAGATATGTAGCACGGCTGCTGCCGGCCGGCGCTAAACCGGCCCAAATTTCGCTTACGATGTTTATTTTATCATGTGCTCTCTACTCTAGGAACAAACAAAAAAATCTGAGTTCATTTTAACGGCAATTAGAAGTCGAATCATCGTTAAGAATAGCAAATATTTTGAAGGGAATGAAATTCCCCACGTTGTTAATAAAATATTCTCATACTACGTAAATTCTTACATCCGAGTTTATTATAATTTTTGCTCTGTGTAAGTGCATGGTAAGAATATTAGCAGCAGTGCTTTTGTGAAATCTAATTGAAGTTTGGATGCACAAGATGAACTACTTTCACAAAAAGAACGAGATAACTTTCAAGTGTCGGCAAGTTTTGTTTCTTGGCTATATGTCTTCTATTATTGAGCGAGACTACGAGAGCGCCTGAGGGAAGGATCATTTTACGTGCCTGCAGCTAATTTAGAATAGCCCATGTTGTAAGTGGCCTGATTTATATGGTATTGTTAAATCCATTGTAGAATTGATGGTTGAACACGAAAGAAATCAAGTTTTAGTTTCAACCTATTCCATGTCTGTAATGTTTCATTATTCGAGGTTCTATATATTCTATAAGAAATGAATCGAAATGTATAAAATGAAGTTCGTAGCATACTTTCTCTATACAATTGTTGGTTCCCGAACTCCAATATCAAAAACAGGCCAAAAAATATTACAATTATAAAATATAGTAAATTTCGTTTCTTTTTCCAATTCCTGATGCTGTTCTTGCCAGCATTATTTTTGCGTCAGAAATAATTCGTTCAGCGCATTCGTTCCAATTCATTCCAACATTCAAAAATTAATAATAATAAGTCAATTAACTGCACGCACGTGCACGGCGCAGCCCTCAATATAGGCTAATAATATCCTTACTGGTTAACCTTATCTCTCATACTGGCTAATATACTCTTATATACGTTTACTATCTGTTACGTAAAAACTAAAAAAATATAACTCAGTACTCACAGCAGTGAGTGACAGAGAGCGCAGTTTCTCGTCGACGAATACTTGAGGTCACGGACGGACGGACAGACAGACAGACGGACATGCCGAGCACAAAAGTGCATTTTTCCATAAATGAGAAAATGCGCTAACAAAGACTGCTTATATATGACACTCTGAAAGGCAAATAAATGAGACTTTTCCTTGTTAAAATATAACGCCTTATCAGGTTTAAACACCACTCCCACGCAAGTGAATAAATGCACACCACTCGTATATGAGTTGGTATAGCGTCACCATATGGGTCGAGGCATGCATTGCAAGAAGTTTAAATTACTCGCATAAGTTCTGAGAATGTTTTGTTTAGCATTTTTGGGGCGTTCCTGTGTTCCCGAACAATTTTTATCTTTGAAATTCGGTGAGCTTTCTTTTCATCTCGACATAGAGAATTGGAAGGGTTTTATGGGAACTTGTCCGTTGCGCATTTGTTACACAAAGAAATTATTGGGAAATGTTTAAATAAGGATTTACTCGGCAAATTCCATTATTATTGTAATTTGTATTTCTGAGAAACTCTTTCATGGTTTCCTTTTTGAGACGTTTTCCGTACCCTGAGTGAGCTTTTCTGAATTTTTATTTGCCGCAGGTTCGCAGAATAAAGCTACGACTTCCCACTCGGCCTTGAAGGGCTCTCTAGCGCCTACTTATGAGGTAATTAGTCAGCTCATATTCTGCTCTATGTTGCACACAGAAAAAATGGTAAAATTGTCCAAAGAGTGACATAAATTCAGCTCATTTTATGCTCTATGTTGCACACAGAAAAAAATGAAAATATTGTCCAAAGAGTGACACAAATATGGCACTGAGACGCCATTTTGCTGTGCCTAACTGGGTCTGAATGATCCACGCAAAAGCCAAGTTTGCATTGCCATTTGGACGAAGCCTCTCATTTTTCTGAGAGTGATGTCAGCTCATGCATCTTTTTGGCCGTCTAAAATTGAACACGTCTTCCCATTATAATATTCTTGGTGTTGAAATATCCTTTTTATGTATGTATGAGCGCACATGCTATTAATTGATAATTCATTACATACACCTTGAAACTAACGGTATACTTGGATTGGCTATAGTGGAGGGTGGAAAACGCGTTTTTAATTAAAAATACAATTCCAGAGAGAATATCGATCCTCAGGAAACTATAAATGCAGCGTTTTCAGGGGTTAGGATTGAACACGCTAACGAAATAACAGCCATCAATTTGATATGAAAGTCAAAATTATGGTTACGAGAGATAACACACTCATATTTTTTCTCCAAATATCGACAATGAGTCACTATCTGAATGCGATGTCAATATTATAACGAGTATGAGCGACTTTGATTGTTTGTGCAAGGCGAAAAAATGTTTGTTTCGTTTTTATTGTAGTACGGTATTTACGTCACTAGGACATTACTAGGCAATACTTCGATATTTACTTATCAAAAGAAACGCACTTTTCAATATATAACATTATTATTTATAATTAGCAGCCGACTCGACATTTATGTCTCTTATCATTTCGCTTTCCAGGTAGCCTTTTCTTTACAGTAGCTATCTTACGTAGAACTCACTCTGTAAATTTTGCACCATGTAATTTTGAAAACATTTTCCGTGATATAAAATCTGTTTTAAATGAATTGGAAGGTTTAAGTAGCAGGCTGCTCGTCTCACAAATCTTGTTTGCTCAATATTCACCAGTAGCAGGCTGTTCGTCTCACATATCTTGACTGCTCAATGTTCAACAGTAGCAGGCTGCTCGTCTCACATATCTTGACTGCTCAATGTTCAACAGTAGCATGCTGCTCGTCTAACATATCTTGGCTGCTCAATGTTCATCAGTAGCATGCTGCTCGTCTAACATATCTTGGCTGCTCAATGTTCATTAATAGCAGGCTGCTCATCTCACATATCTTGACTGCTCAATGTTCATCAGTAGCATGCTGCTCGTCTCACATCTTGGTTGCTCAATGTTCATCAGTAGCATGCTGCTCATCTCACATATCTTGACTGCTCAATGTTCATCAGTAGCAAGCTGCTCGTCTCACATATCTTGGCTGCTCAATGTTCAAATAAAGTCGGTTATAGCCGCGAGCAAGGCAAGACTTAGCAATTATGGTACGTCGTCATGGAAACCAGGCTGCTGCTGTCATGGCGCTTATATGCTGTTACGTTTGTGCGATTGTATATGCGTCTGTGTCTGCGTCTGTGTCTGCGTCTGTGTCTGCGTCTGTGTGTGTCAATATGTCTGCGTGTCTGTGCCTATGTTAATGGTCTGTGTCTCAGTGTCAATGTCGATGTGGTAGTGTTTCTGGGTACCTATATATGTCAGTGTCTGAGTGTGACCTCTGATGATCGTGTCAGGGTGGCACATGATTGATTGTACATGATTTGTTGGCTTGACTGAGGTGACAAGATTGCATGTTCATGATCACCCACGAACATTTGTACACAACACATGAACTACAATGTTCGAGCTCCGTATTTCTGGCCGTCTTTTGCGCAACTTAAGTCAAGCATTGTTTATAGCCTCGCTGATCCTTTAATATCGTCGACAATCCTCGGATTCTCTGACATTTTCTAGAGGAGTCTGAAAGACAATCTTCTTTACTCGCTCGTATCATAAAAAGTGAGCCCAAAACCCATCTTGCCATGCGAAGCTGCCCTTGAAATTTCGGGAATATTTCACTAAGTCGCAAGCGATTCGTGACTTTAGAATATATAGTGGAGTCAAGTTTAAAACTCTCGTTGGTCTTTGAGGCTAATGACCCAAGCGTTTATCTTGTTGATATTTCGCAATGCTTACTTTGAGTCGGTAGAAATGGCAAATATATTTTAAACCTACTTTTCTTCACTTTAGGCACCAAAAATTTCTTATGAATATTATTTTTGCTTCATTTAGACCTAAATGTCAAGGAATCTTCTATAACACACGTTTAAAATTTTGGTCGTATTTCTAGTACAATGAATCCGATGTGGCAACGCAAACCATCACTTTATATCTTCCATCTTAGGGTGACAACATTTCAAGACATCCATAAATACTTATCAGCGCTACTTCTTCCTCTAGCACTACATAATCACATATCAATCAATAACTATAATCATCTCTAATAAGTTATTCAGCAATGACTTTCTATCGAGCATTAAAGTGATTAAACACATATTAATTAGCAGCCACTCGTTAATCGCGGATTCATATGATTATTCAAACATACAAAGGAATTACACTTCATCCAAGAGTCGTTCTGCATTACCTGAAAATATTAGAAAGCAATCTTATTGCATTTGACGTCCTAATCAACTTGACTTTGACGCCGAGTTCCGTAATCGCTTATTAAGTTCTTTTGCCTCAGCTTTATCCAATCATTCTGCTTGCTTATCTCGATTCATTTAGCAGTGTAACCCAGCATTGCTCGGGACGAATATAATCCATGAGAAAGAAGAATCATGTTTCCTTAATCACGTTTTCAAAGTTTTTCAATGTTTTGTGATTCCATCGTAATAAATAAAATTCAATTCTTCGGTAAAACTTCGGTACGATAGGTACCGTGGTTACGCTCACTAGCCTCGCTACATTTTCAGTGTCATGTTGAGACACACAAACTTTTCTAATACTTGATAAGTTGTAGGATTATTTTATCCTTTGTTTAGTTTGATAGGTCCTTCAATTTTGTTAGAACGTCCTTATTTTATGCAATTTTTTATGCCAATGATGACTTGTACAATAAATATTTGAATAATGTTAGCTGGAATTAATGCAATCATACATGAAAAAAAAATAAAATTTCAATATGTAACAGAAGAAAAAATTCGTAGACATGATCAACCAATTGTTTTGAAGTTGAAACTTCTTTCGATCGATTTCGCGGCATCAGTTGAATTAAAATATTTTTTTTATAGATTTCGTCCACCAATTTTGCTCGCGTTCGGTTGTTTTTCATTAAGAACTGGACCAATTTCTCGCTCTCTATGGCCGTGGAGCGCCTCCTGCTACCTCGCCAAAATTAAGCCTAGAGTAAAGAGGGCAATTTTTCTGAGCCTACAGAGGACTGACAGCCGCTCGAATCCAGCTGGCGTAGAAGATTGATTGAAATTTTCGCGCAAGGATTGGAAAATAATCGTCGGTAAGTCCCTGGCTGCGCACTCGTTCCATTTGATTCCTGAAATAATAATAACTATTATTTATAGCGGCAACTCACAAACTTTTTTTAAACTATTCCGCTTGAGTTAGATATTAAAGAAAAGCTTAGATATTAAAGAAAATTCTGACCTATATCATGAATTAAAAATAAACTGGTTTTGAAAAGCTCTCATTTGCCAATATTACTAAGTCATATTGGCAAATGAGATATTATTGGTCTTAGACAGTAGTCAATATGACTACTGACTAAGATTCCGATATTGGATTTATATAATTGGCTTCACTAATTGAGGTACGATAACAAGATATGAATAACAAGGTAAGTTTTCTTTGTAGCATTTTGCATTTTTTATAGTGCGGATTTTATTTTATATTACTATATTTTTTATAGTATACTTTTGTTGCATTTTTATAGTGCGGATTGTTGATGAAGCATATATTTCCTCGTTCGGGATCGCCTTCCTTCCTGGCAGTAAAACAACGTGAAGAAATTTAAACTTCAATTGAGGAGAAAATGGCAAGAACCATTATAAAAACTTGAATTTTACAAATGAGATGGAATTTGATACTGCATGTAGAAGTTTGAAATCTCTGCTGATTAACTGAATAGTGATTAAGTTTTTCGCAAAAGTGATCTTCTCAACGAGAATAAATTAATATTTGTGTTTAATAAGATCTCAAGCTATAAGTATTTACATTTTTGGGTCATATGGACCCAAATATGACCTCCTGGCTACGCTTCTCTTAATTTCGTAGAAACGAAGTCATCCGTGAAGGACAGACCTGACCTTTCCTTGCCGCTGGATGTGAGGGTAGATAGGCTGCAGGCCACGCGGCCGGTCGATAAATGTCCTGTAAATGATAGGCAGTTAGGCACGTTCTATTTGTTGCTCAGTTTAGACGAAACTGATGTTCTTCGAGACTTTGAAGAACGGGAAGTTGAAATTAGTAAGTCGGTATTGACTACATCTCGAAAATTATGCTGTTCGTGGAGTCAAAAGAAATAAGTAAATCGAATTGCAGAGATGGCACTGAGTATAATTTCAACACTTTGCTACTCTCGCATTGACGTACAATTTTGAGACACTGAGAGAACAGATTCTTTTAATTGACTACGGCGAGACTACCGACTATATAGAAGAGACATTATATCTCGGTTAATTGGATAGGTATTGAATCGAAAATTCTACATTTTCAACACAGCTTGCAAATTTGCTGGCTTGCCGAGACAGTACCTACCAAGCGTTCAGTTCCCACGGAGAATAATCCGTAATTCGGATTGAATAAAAGTGATCGAATTAAGCGTGAGTTTTCCGAATAAAATGAAAATCAGTAGAATATTCAGTAGATCAAAGTACATTTATGTTGTTCCTGATCATTTCAATTTATAGTTTTAGGACTGGTTTGCTATGGTGGTCCGATCGGTATGCACGGAATTGATAGAAACCCTCAACGGCATTCATGTACATATCTGCAATCTACACGTGTGCAATGCAGTTTGGTAACGTTTAGATTGGTAAATGCAGATCGGTAAATGCAGTTTGGAAATCGTACAAGGTACAGATAAGTTCCGTAGATGCTATCCTGGTTTGTTAGAACTAATTATTGTTTGTTGAATTGCTCAATTATTAGAGGATCTGCAAATCAGTAATTGCTGACCTGCTGAAAATTGTAGCTTTTCGCATCCGTACTTTGGGGCAACTTGGCTTAAAATGTTATAATGAAGCAGGTGTTTATCAGCTGTCTCATTAGTTGTGCACGTGTGTTCGTAGCATCAGCGCATTAATTTCAGTAACTGGTTTAATTAAGCTTTATAGCTTTTGTGTAAAAAGCCTTCAAAAGCACTTGATTTGCTGCGGATACATCGCCGTCGTCAATGCTATTCTTAGCTGAAGGCAACCATAGTACTGTTAATAGGCTGAGGGTTTGAAATGTCGATTAAGGCGTTGTTTAGTGCAACAGTCAAAGGGTTCAAAATGTCGATCATTATGTTCTACAGTGCAACAAAAACACGGTTTAAAAAGTCGGGCATGGCGTTCTTCAGTGCAACAGAAAAAGGTTTTGAATTCTCGGTCATGGCGTTATCCAGTGCTACAAGAGGATTTAAAATGTAGGGCATGGCGTTGTTCAGTGCAACAAAAAAAGGTTTTGAATTCTCGGTCATGGCGTTGTTCAGTGCTACAAGAGAAGGATTTAAAATGTAGGGCATGGCGTTCTTCAGTGCAACAGAAAAAGGTTTTGAATTCTCGGTCATGACGTTGTTCAGTGCTACAAGAGAAGGATTTAAAATGTAGCGCATGGCGTTCTTCAGTGCAACAGAAAAAGGTTTTGAATTCTCGGTCATGACGTTGTTCAGTGCTACAAGAGAAGGATTTAAAATGTCGGGCATGGCGTTGTTCAGTGCAACAGGAAAGTGGTTTTGAATTCTCGGTCATGACGTTGTTCAGTGCTACAAGAGAAGGATTTAAAATGTCGGGCATGGCGTTGTTCAGTGCTACAAGAGAAGGATTTAAAATGTCGGGCATGGCGTTGTTCAGTGCAACAGAAAAAGGTTTTAAATTCTCGGTCATGACGTTGTTCAGTGCTACAAGAGAAAGATTTGAAATGCAGGGCATGGCGTTCTTCAGTGCAACAGTAAAGTGGTTTTAAAATATCAGGCATGACGTGCAGTGCAAGAGAAAGCAGATGCATGCAGTGCGCGCAGCAGTAGGGCTTCAAGTGCAGCTTATTGATTAACATCTGCAGCTGCGAACTTCCGCGATAAGCTGCGCCCAGGCATCGATACCAACCGTTCCACTTGCTCTACCGTCTGATTATTTGGTCTGCACTCCGTGATACTTTTAGTAATCAATAAGATACACCTCATGTGCTCATTATTATTGTGGGATGAACAAAATTTAGTGTAATAAATTGTTTTTATGCAGTATTTGCTTCAGTGTAGTTTTTTTGCGGGTTCATAATATTTCTTCGCCATGTGCGCTTTTTGGACAATGCAAAATGAGGCATAGAAACTGCATAGATTCGGGGACATTTTTTGATAACAATGAATCATTTGTTCTTGTCTACTTCGAGTTTCTGATTCTATTGAGCATATATATAATCTCAGGGGCTTCCGTGTACAGTTGATGATCGGCGATCCCCCTATTCACTTCCGGTTTCATATTGTGCAATTCACTCGGGAAATGAACGGGTCATATTATCGAAATATCATACGGGTCATATTATCGACACTCTGTCAATAAATTGCACTTGCAATTTATTTTCTGCACTGAGTGACGTTGACCCAATTTCTCCCTCTTTTGCAGGGAGAAATTGGGTCAGGATGACCCACATATGGGAAAAATTGCATGGCTATTCGGACAAAGTTTCGCTCATTCCTCTGAATGTACCAGTAACTCGACAAATACATTTCCACCTGTGCCTGATTTTGAAACTGAATTGTAACTTCATTTTAGCATTGTTACAGTAATCCTGATAGATACAATGATCGTGTGGGGATAGGCTGGGACTTGCAATTTATTTTCTGGAAGTCTGGTAAATAATATTAAGCCTGGGATATGGTAAATGTCTAAATTGGTACGGTCCGTTGTCTACTGTTGTACATGCATGATTCTCTCCTGCCTCTTATTTACGGTCAAATTTTAATAAGTTATTGATTTATTTTGAGTATTCGTTCTATATAACTATACAGTTTCATTTATCAATTCGATTTACAGGATATTTTGATATTTTACCACGTTTTTCTTAGTTTCGCTTCGTGTCTGTCTGTCTGTATGTCTGTCTGTCTGTCATCAAAAATTCAAACCTTAATTTAGAGCACTTCGGAAGATCCTAAAAACTTGAAATTTGGCATGCATACTTATGCTGCCCAACAATTCAAGGTTTGATCATCAGAAGTAATAATTAATAAAAAATTTAATAAACCCTAAAAATTCACGGTTGGGAATCGAGTCTTTGGTCGAATATCCAGACTTGCCAACCCTGGAAATTGATTTGATTTGCTAAAATAGCTAAACTAATAAGTAGAAAATAAATAAATATAAAAACATTTTTTAAAAATCCCGTTTTTTTAACGGACAAAAAAGAAGAAAAAGACATTTACTCTTACATAACATTTTACATAACTTTAATGTTATGTATGAGTTAATGTTTTTATTTTTTGTCCGTTAAGAAAACGGGGTTTTTAAAAGTTTTTTTTAATTGTTTCATTTTAAACCGAAGTCAAGTTAGTCAAGGAATCGCTTGTTCGCACCTCCGTTTCTAAATTCAACACAAATAAGGGTAAATTAAATTTCAGTTTCAATCCTACCAGTGTTTTTTTAATGAATGTCTAATGTTTAAACCACAATTATTAGTTAATCAGTAAAATCCAGATCGTATCCTGGGACGTTACAAGTATTGTGCAGTAGTTTCATCCAATAAACCTTGTACCGTAAAAGGGGGTTACTTTGACTCCCGGGGTAAGTTTGACCACTTTTAGTATTTTTAACAAAAAACCCCAAAACTCAAAAACTATTTGACAGAAAAATTTTGTCAATGGGCATTAAAGGCCTAATACTGAGGCTACGTAACACAAAAGAGAGATTAAAAAAGTTAGCATATCTAATAGGTTATTAAATGAAAAATGTGACCCACGAAAAAGAGCTATTATTTTAAAGCCTGTCGTAGAACCCCCTCCAATGTTTTTATTTTTTGGTATAATAGCTCCAGGTTTTGGTGTATTGTAGTATAACTCTTCTAGACAAATCTACTAGAGATAAATCTAGTACAAATCTCTAGTCTCTCTTCTAGTATATGCAAATGACAAATTTGAGGGAAGTGTCATAGTTTGCAAATGGGGGGCGCCGCCCCCCTATGGGGGAACTCTGACCACCTAATGTCAGCCCTGACGGGGTAATATTGACCGGCTTGGAAGTTATATATAACATATTTTATAGTTATATATAACATATATAACATATTTTATGTTTGATACACCTATTAATGTCTTTTCTTTATGCTTCAGACTCTACAGAGTCTTATATATGGTAATTTTAACTTAATTTCCAAGCCGGTCAATATTACCCGGTCACGGCTGCCATTAGGTGGTCACATTTGACCCATTGGGGGGCGGCGCCCCCCATTTGCAAACTATGACACTTCCCTCAAATTTGTCATTTGCATATGTAACTAAAAGAGTTCTACTACAATGCTCCAAAACCTGGAGTTATTTGGAGTTATTTTACCAAAAAATAGAATTGATTTTACCACCCAGTCAAAGAAACCCCAAAGTGGGGGGTAACAAAGACCATCACTTTTTTTTGAAATTACATGAGAGGCAGGAGCCAGCAATTTATGGTGAATGAACCTAGAGTATAGACCTGTATTTTGCATGTTTCAATTTAAGTTTAATTTAGCTAATAAAAAATGGCATCATTTAAAAAATATAATCAAAGTAACCCCCTTTTACGGTACATTTCTAACATCCGGATTTTATCGATCGCACCGACATGCTAATTTTCTATAATAAATTGATTATAGATAGTAACTACGCTAAATTGCCGACAAACAATTTTCACGTTAGTTCATGTTGAGGATGAACATTTTAATATTAATCGCTACGTACAAGAAAAAGTTCTATGTAAGTATTTAAGTTGTAATCGAGTGTAATAAATTAATTTCTGAAGTTAATTATTCGTTCACGACTTTACGACGGGGAAGTATAATGCATGAATTAAAAACTTTTGAGCATAAAAATAAAATATGCAATTTTCATTCTTGAGACTTCATGATTATGATGAAATCGCGACAATTCATATTGGGGGCTAATCAAAATATAATTATGAGTAATTTTGTTAGCTAGCTCCAGCATATTTTGTGATTTGTAAAAGATATTGCGCCAGAGAGATCGATAGACTCTAGTCTATCGTGACGCGTCTTTCATTTGTTGTCTTTTTGCTTCTTCGCAAAATGCTGGGGGATTTGAGTGAAGACTCAAAGTATCGATTGGTTAACTGATTTGAATGGGAAATTATCGTCTCAAACATTCATGACCGTGAAATTTTGATCATGTATATATTAAATCGTACTAGTTTAATATTTGGAATTTGTCTCTCGGGTATTTATTTGCTGTTGAGAACGATCATTTGGGTTTTCCTAAAATGGTTAGAATTATGGATACAAATATACCTGAATTTAATTCTGCTGACACATCCCATTCAGAAATTATTTGCGGGTTGTTTTGAACGGCTTTCCGAGATTTGCGGTGTGCGAGGCTTACCTTGCAAACATCTTGTCCGAGATGTTTTGCCGAGATCTTACAGACTTTCTTCGTATTTTGAGTCAGATTTTATACATATTTTGCGCGGGAACAACTCAAGTATTTTTGAAAATACCTGGTGAAATGGGAAATTCGATGCTAGATAACGATAATAACTGAACTTTTGTGTTCGATCATAAACTAGTAGTACCGTAGTAGTATGTATTAGTAGTTTAAGGACTGCAAACTTTTTCTTCGGAGGGACAATATTGAAAGCTTGAATCTTATAGGTAGACCACAAGTATATATTTTGGGGAAATAAATTATGATATGAAACGCATGATATTTTACTCTGACAAGCCGTATGCCACGCACCGGCCATGGTTTGTTCGCCTTATGACAGAAGACTCGCGTATTATCGAACAGTTCGGTTATCAAGATAGATGAATTTACTCGTTATCTCTGTGGACTGGCACAGCGATATTCTCCCTTGAAAGAATCAAGAAATTAGCTCAGGCTTTGTTAGATTTCCTTTCTAAGAAGACTCTAGTACATTTATTGTTGTTTTATTGAGACATAATGGGCCTTTGGTAGCCTACCCACTCCTCTATACGCGAAGTCCCTTTGACTGAACGTATGTTTGTTTGTTACGCCAGAAGCCGCTCCGGCACAATAGAACTCATTGTTATTCTCATCTTTGTTGTCACAAATGGGATGACATGTGTGAGCTGTTTGATAATGGCTACAAAATAAAAACGCGTCACAGCACAGCCCTGCGTCGCCTTAATCAATAACAGATGGAGTTCTCTGCTGTGAGATAAGCAATCAGCTTACATTTATCTGCATTTTCATTGGTCATGTTCATCGTGTGACTTGATCTTTAATTATAATCCATTCTTCCGGGCAATTTAGGATAGTTTACATCCAATTTCAGTCTTCATATTTATATTAGCAAGCCGATATTCCTATTTATTAGCATTTACTATAATTAACATTTTACCCTTGTGATCAAGCGATCGCTGATGGAAGCCTGGTTATGGTTGTGAATTTTGCGTCTTTGCAATGAATTTAATCTTATCTTAGCTTCCACGTGGAAATTTTCCTGCAAATAAATGTAAGGCCATGAGCTGATATACTTGATTTTTTTTGCTCTATTTTGCGTCTGCTCTACTTACGCTCCTGTTAAAATGTAAAAGCATTTCAAATAGAATTCAACACACTATAAACACACTAGAATTCAATCCCCCGATGGTATGAATTAAAATTTATGAGTGATTCTCCTTTCGACACAAGATTTTATGCTAAAACTGCATCATAATCTCCTTTTCAACGCTACAAGTCGAGTCGAAAAGCTCAGGAATAACATTTTGCTGGCGACGTGTGCATTGCAAGCAGAAAATAACAGATGGATAAGATGAATAATAAGATAAGCAGAAAAAATAACGGCAAATGATGCAAAACACGCATTCCTCTCTGTGTAGCCACACTTGCGTACATTGTTTAGGGTATTTTGCTGGCTAAAACTCGAAATTGTTGCTTGTTTTCACTTTTGTGAACTGAACTGAACTCTGAGGAGGCGTTTGTTTTCACTTTTGTGAACTGAACTGAACTCTGAGGAGGCGTTTGTTTTCACTTTTGTGAACTGAACTGAACTGAACTCTGAGGAGGCGTTTGTTTTCACTTTTGTGAACTGAACTGAACTGAACTCTGAGGAGGCGTTTGTTTTCACTTTTTAAAACTGAAACTATGCTCTGAGGAGACGTTTTTTTCACTTTTTAAAACAAACTAAACTCTGAGGAGGCGTTCAGTTTTCAATTTTGTAAACTGAAACTATGCTCTGAGGAGGCGTTTGTTTTCACTTTTGTGAACTGAACTGAACTCAGAGGTGGCGTTTGTTTTCACTTTTGTGAACTGAACTGAACTCTGAGAAGACGTTTGTTTTCACTTTTAAATCTGAAACTGAACTCTGAAGAGGCGTTTGTTTTTACTTTTTAAAAGTGAACCTAAACTCTGAGGAGGCGTTTGTTTTTACACGTGTAAACTGAAGTGCATCTGCCGTGCATAGATTTCCCTGGGCCGCATTCATTTATTGTTGTTAAACTTGGCAATCAACATTAAATTACTTAGGAAATACATCAATCAATATTTCAGTAATGAAATTCGAGTGTTCTGTGTATTACAGAGAAATTATTTCATTTAATTTTCGACAATTTTTCATTGTATCGTTGTCCCAACATTGACATTTCCACGAAAAAAAGGCATGCGCTTGTGTGCAAATTTCAAAAAGCCAGATGTTTTATATAGGTAGAAAAATATACAATATAATATAAATAAATATTATTATATCATTTTCATAATAATGTTGTGTTATCGCTTTTATGTAGCATAATTTTGCGTAAATCTAACTGTGGCGAATTGAAGTAAGTTAAATTTTGGTCGTTATATCCGTAGAGTTAGTCTGCAATGCATATATATTTTATGATATATATAAATTCTCCCATGCGATGCCTCCAGACAGACTTATTTTTACAAATATTTTGTGAGTAGCACTATTTTTGAGAAGGTAAATTTAGTTTTACAAAGTGCACGAGCATAGACCAAATTTTGGTAATGATGAAATATTCAAACTTACCTAAAGTGTTGAAGACATCGATCAGCGTGAGTAAATGTAAATAAAACTTAGAATTGTGACTTACCTAGTCACAATTCTAAGTTTTATTTACATTTACTCACATTGATCGATTTCTAAAACACTTAAGGCAAGTTTTAATTTTTCATCATTACCAAAATACGGTCTAAAACTCGTGCACTTTGTAAAACTTGGATGTTATATAATTTAAATATTATTAGTATATTAAATAAGGATAAAGAAGCAGTCTACGGACAACTCACCTCTACGCGTAAATTGAGGCAACTGTGAAGCAGGAGCGAGGACGGGAATGCTTCTCCAGTAGATCAATTACTCTCACTGCTTGTTTTTCCCGTGAAAAATCACTGATAATTATTTCATTATTCTTAGTGTTAACAATGAAGAACGTTTATATGTTTCTTATATTTGGAACTTGCTTAATTTAAACTTGTATTATCAGAGAACAATCCAGGACGACGCGTGTACTCCGCATCACCGCCAGACGCACACTGAGTCTGGACACAGTGAGGGGCAGGAGACCTTTTGTGTTCAGGCGATGAAAAGATGGAACTCTTGGTGCTTGTGTTAGATGTCTCTTTTTTACATTCCCAAAGATCGCTATAGTTGAAAATAAGTAAAACGTATTGATGTTCGTGCTACAAGCTGTAGTCATATTTACACGTAACGAAATAACGGGTTATAAATATAACGAAGTAATTTCGAATTACGGCGAACTCGAACGCTCAATGGTAGCTGCGTACTTACTACGTGCTTGCTTACCTTGACATTCAGAGAAGAATACAGAAAGTTACAAAATTCAACTCTGGTCAAATTTTTGAAAATTTTAGAATATATATATTTTTAATTCACCCACTGGGTATTTTCAACGCTGCTTTAACGATCTTTCTATGGGTTATTTTACTACGTATTTTTAACATTTACTTTTCAATGTTCTTTTGATTTTTTACGGTTAGCACAGCGAATTTTTTCGGATAAGGCGCATCATCGCAACTTAAATGTGAGAAATAGCTTCCACGTGTCCATAGCTTCCGGGAAAACTCCACGTGTAATTCAAGATACATTTGGTTAACTCGATACGCTTGGAAATTCTGATGGAATAAAGATATTTTTGCTGGGACGGAAACTAAAAAATTATCGAGCATTGCGTACATATATATCTAGAAAATGTGTGCGATTTGTGACTGAACTCGAATAATCTTTTATGTCTTCGTGGAACTTTTTCGACATTTTAAAAAAATATTTTTTAGTGATTTAATTTTTTCTATATTTTTTTTTTTCAGATTGACAAATGCGTCAAATTAACTGCGTAACTCGGAGCCTATCGTAATTCATCGCAACCGTCGTTAATTTTACCAAAATTTAACAGTGAAATTATTAGAAAAATTGAAGTTTTGCATCTGGTATATTTACGTTTTGGAAGGGTTCATTTTATACTTTTGCTGTTTGCCAGTTTTCGGCCAAAAAAACTTGCCAGAAGAACATGGCAGCGTGCCGAGTAGGTGCGGCTCCAGCCGGGGCAATGAGTCGAAAAAAACCTTCATAAAACCTACTGTTAAAACCTCGAAATATTTCCCTTAACTGATGATCTCTAGCAGTAAAACCTTGAAACACTTCTATTCACAGATCAACTCCAGCATTAAAAGCTTGGAACACTTCTTATCCACTGACGAGCTTTATGAGGAGATTGATCTTATTTAATCAATCAATATTAACTTCATCAGAAGGATCTTCTCTTGGCGATACTCGATTAGTACGGAAACATTTGCGATCGATCGTGAATTTGCAGTGCGATTATCTATCGTCTCTATGTTTATATAGTTGTTAGAATCACGGCGGTCGGAAGTTGTAAATACAATCTGTAGTTTTAGCTCATTAGACTCCTCCGCTGAATTGGTTCAGCGTAATTCCAGACGTTAATGGGGAAACCGTCTAAACATTTTCATGTGAAATAATTATTTTTCTTATAAAGGAACAGTGATACAAATATTGCACCTATTATGTGAGTGCATTCGTAGTTGAAGCTCGTATTGAGAGTTAGTCCGTTTTTTTTTATTCACGAAGAAATTTTAGTTGCATTCTGTGGATGTAGAAATGAATGAATCTATATTTTTTCACTCTGTGTATATATATAAGCATCCAAGATTAATTTTGTTTCAATATTTTAATGCTTCGGTTTGAATACTTGGGAATCGAGAGAAAAGTATATATCACTGAAAACTCAAAATATCAGCTAGAATTGAATACTGATTGACTGAAAATATTTCTATTTGAGGTTATCAGCAAAACGCACCGCTCGACGGAAAAAGTAACACATTCATGCGCGCTAAAACTCATGCGAGCGTGTATATTTTCTGATGGATGAAAATTCCCGCGAATTTGTCGCGGAAGAAATTATATTTGTTAAAGGTAAACGAAATACTCGAGAATCATGTGCCAATAACATATTTTTTGTCTGCTAGTTTATTTTTAAAATTAAAAAGACATGGATGTTTTACCTGAAACCTGTGACGAGTGAACAACATTTAACCTGCAAAAGTACCGTCATATTAATCGGGAGCGTTTTATGTCAGTTCCACAGTGACATAGAATTTTCTGAAATTTTCACGGTTGAATCGACCATATGCAATTTTTGTACATTGTTGTCCATCAATCTACTAAAACCAATAGCTTCTTGTGTATAACGAGAAATGAATATTATATTCACCTTCAAACATATAATATATAAATTCAAATGCGTATAAATCTGTTTAAATTATTGTCTGCGAATCCTGCTTCGCAGTCTGCGCGAGGCTGCCCAGTATGAGGGCCACGGCTCGAGCCCCAGCGTCTTCTTTACGGGCGTCGCCGCCTCGCACGTAGCTGGCGCGACCAGCTCTGTACCAAATGAAATGCTTCATACTTTTGTTGACGAGATGAAGTAGTTAATGATATTATATATCGCGTTTATTAACAAAATGAAATAAGCAGCGTTTTTTTTACCTCGTTTATTGACAAAGTGAAATAATTAGTGTGTCCATTGACCCAGTTTATTGACAAAGTGAACCAATTAGCGTTTTTATTGACTTTGTTTATTGACAAATGAACTAATTAGCGTTTTTATTGACCGCGATTATTCACAAAATGAAATAATTAGCATTTTATTTACCGAGTTTAAGACAAAATTAAATAGTTGTCATTTTTATTAATACCGGTAGCGTATTTATTGGTAATAAAATTTATCAGGAACATTTATTGTTTTTTTAATGTGCTTAGATAAGGGACGCTCAGGCATTTGAAGATGAAATCGATCGTTTTTCAATTGACTCGTCTTCTAGTTGACTCACA
Source organism: Hyalella azteca (assembly GCF_000764305.2). NCBI lineage: Eukaryota > Metazoa > Arthropoda > Malacostraca > Amphipoda > Hyalellidae > Hyalella > Hyalella azteca. The sequence continues at coordinate 430,923 of NW_025941620.1, forward strand.
TCTAGGTCATCTAGAGAATACATAGTAAAAGTAATATGTATTTAGTTCTTAGCCTCACCTCGCCTTCATGGTGGAGGTTGCCTTAGCTCCGACGTCAGCAGCATCTGCGAGCGCCTTGAGAACTGCTGCAACTTCTTCACTATTTGTCTGATTTTTGGCGGCTGCTAAAGCTGGGCATATTGCGTCCAGCTGCCATATAATGAACAAATTTACACCATTTAAGGTTACTGTATTAATAAATGATTAAATGTTAATCAAATTCATTCGTAAAATGGAATGATCATAATAGATGATAATTTAAATTGTTTTTCATTGTTTCTTCTCAGAAATCCTTTGATTTTTAAATGATTTTATCTTATAAAATTACTTATCGAATGTTATTAGGAATATTTGTAAACAATTGATGCGAGATAACAGCTCCCGAATCTGGTGGTTCGAAATCTAATGGTTTGTAAATGTCTCTTTATTTAACTATGGATTATTTACGTCTAAAGTTAAACAAAATATGTATGCAATGTTATTAGTAAAAATGTACTACGTTTTGAAAATTACAAACATCTTATATAATTTTATTTTCTATTTCTCAGTTTTTAAACCCACCATGCTTCGATGAGAATTACAAAATATCTTATATAATATTATTTTCTATTTCTCAGTTTTTAAACCCACCGTGGTTCGATGAGAATTACAAAACATCTTGTTTAATTTTATTTTATATTTATCAGTTTTTAAACCCACCGTGGTTCGATGAGAATTACAAAACATCTTGTATAACATTATTTTCTATTTATCAGTTTTTAAACCCACCATGGTTCGATGAAAATTACAAAACATCTTCTACAATTTTATTTTCTATTTATCAGTTCTTAAACCCACCATGGTTCGATGATAATTACAAAACATCTTATGTAATTTTATTTTCTATTTATCAGTTCTTAAACCCACCATGGTTCGGTCCCCCGGCTTGGCGCCGCCGTACTTCATAACCGCGGCCACTCCATCACTGAGCGCAGACAGCCAAGCGTCAACGGATAACTCCACGCACTTTGCTCCCATATTTTGGGATGCTATTTTTGATAGACTGGTGGACATCACCGAGAACATGATCGAATAGAGTCCTCCTGAAGCAAATTACATTGTTATTTTAGTCAATTAAAGTGAAGACCATCAACAATATAATAAATAATTAAAATTGGTGATAAATTTGTAGTAAGTAATTAGTATTATCATAATAATTATCATCAATATTGATCACAATTACAAGTAGTCCACTGAAAGTATTCGTTTTGAAGTGAACGTAGAGATTGTATTATAATTCAGCAGCTTTTTCACGGTTCTTACCTGATGTTCCCCCCATGGACTCTCCTAACATCTGAGCAAGAGTGTCCAGCAGCTTGATGGGTTCAGAACACGGCAGCTGATCCAGACTGAGTGCCATTGCTGCCGGTGAACCCGATCAAAAATAGTATTAATTTACTAACGTGTTATCTATATATTTTTGTTTTTACCTTAGAATGATCGTTTGCAGTCAATATCTAATTGTCATTTTTCACAGTTTGTGCGCTGGTCAAGATATTTACTGTCTTTTTAGCGCATTTTCTCATATATGGAAAAAATGCACTATTGTGCTCGCCATTCCGTCTGTCCGTCCGTGACTTCAAGTTTTCGTCGACGAGAAAATGCGCACTCTGTCACTCTCTGCAGTGAGTACTGAGTTATATTTTTTAATGATTGATTGACTGAAGACTTATTTAAAGGCTTCTGGGTTTCTTTCGCTTCAAGTTGTCTGCTCTATTTTGTTAGTGAATAATTCTTAATGAATCCTTTGCAGAATAATCATTATAATTTTTTGAACAAGTTTATAAAACTCAATTTTATTACAGTATATATTTTATAAAGTACAGTACGCAATTACGAGATATAATTTCCTATCGTGGATATGCGTTTTGCTCGTTCTGGAAGCTTGGTGCTGTGTATATAAATATTCCGGGCTCTTAATTATTTACTTCACATTGCTTTATTTTTGAAATTTTAGACGGGAATGGACTACACATAATTCTCACATCTCAAAAATCATCTTTCTCGCGCAACATCGCGTTATGCTATTTTTAGTCAATAATTAACACAGTCCACTGAGTCTTAGCAAACGACGAATTCATAGCCAAAGTAATTCTGAAATTAGTTATTTACTTGTGGCGGCGAGGGTAAGCGTAGAGCCACAATCTCCGTCGCCACAGCCACTGTCCAGCTCGTTGAGGCGGGCGGTCCAGGAGGGCGCTGCGGTGCAGAAGTCGTGCAGAGCAGACCTGATGAAGAGCGTTGCTGCTGGGCTCACATGCACTGCCGACAACTGTAACGTGGGACAATCAGGGAACTGAATGGAGCTTTGTACAATATCGATGCACTTTTTGCACATTATGACCCAGAAAAAAATACGTATCAGTGTTACACGCATAAAGTGTGTCATTATTTGGAGAAAATGACTCGACCATTTTTCTGAGTGGAGTAACCATGCGATGAATTTCTGAAGTCAGTCAATTGCTGCTGCATTCAAGTTACGTGCAGTAAAGATACGCTGATATTTTTTAGTTTATTCAATCTTTACTGTTGCTTTTGCTCTTAATCTTTTCTTTTTAATTTTTTTTAAATCCTTCGTTAAATCTGAGGAATATGTGATGTTAAATCTCTAACGTTGAACCGCGGCTGCTGAGCAGACCTAAAATTATCTTAAAAGTTTGTCGATTTCACTTTTATCGTTCAATCAAACTTCAATATCATTGTGTTTCTACAATGTCGGTAATACTGTTTAAAACCTACCTTATTACCTTATGTGATCGAGGATATGTGTACGAGGTTTTGTTGCTGTTATTTAGAACATTTTCTTCTTTCTATATACTTAGTCCGCACTTTGCTATCTATTATCCTAACTCACTTGCTTGATGCTGGTGGATGCAAGTTTTTCAGTGAGATCTTCAAGACTTAGGGATCCTCCCTTAGGGATCCTGCACGGTTGCTGCCACACAGGCGCGTCTGTCGGGGCGTCTAACAGGTCCAGCCAATTGAGGTGGTCTGAAGTGTGCAGTAGAGTAACATGGAACCCTCGCATGTCCAGACTTGTCATGAAGTGACCTGCGTATATTCGCTCCACAATGATGCCTTTCATCTCTGCGTGGAGAAAACGGACAATTAGTAAAATCGTTCTAAATTAATCGATTTCAGGTGCGATATTGCATAGAAGAATTTTAAAACAAGTTTAAGCTACAGTACATTTAAATGAATGAAATAATGAAACTGTTTATCTGCAACTAATTTTTGCATTTTAATCGAACAAATTTATCTATTTAACTTCATCCTTGCTATCTAATTGGCATTTTATTCGATACTTATAAAGCTTAAATTTACAATTTTCATCTGTTACTATGCATAAACATTATATTTCAGCGCTGTACTATATCTGAATATCCTCCTGTACCCAGAAATGACGCAACCTCGTTAGTGATAACGAGCATCTCCAAATGCGACATGGAGCCCAGGTTGTTGATTAGCACCACGACTTGGTCCCCGGGTGCGAGTTGCAGTCCAGTGTGCGAGTCATGATTGAGCATATGCTCCAGCACTGTCGCCACCACCTCCTTTGCACTCGATTTCTGGTCCCAAACATTGAATTCATGAATTTATGAGAAGCATACTTTGCGTAAACCAGTGCTTCGTTAACGTTTTTTTAATTGAAACCGCTTTTGGAAAGTGAGGGCAATTCGAAGTTGCGTCTGCAAAAGTATTAAAAATTTACGTTCAATATTTTCCATGCGCCATTCAGCATATTTCTATTCCCTCTCGCTGCGATACAGACCCACATTTTTGAGAGCGCTGGTCTAAGGCTGAATTAACTGCTAAAATGTAAATAATCCATTCGACCATCGTCACACATTTCTACAGGTTCAGTAACGGTTTTCTTTAGATATTGACGTTCGTAAAAATTTTGATTGGTGATTATAAGATCAAAGGTGATTATAAGATCAAAGGTGATTGATTATAAGATAAAAGGTGATTATAACATCAAAGGTGATTATAAGATCAAAGGTGATTATAAGATAAAAGGTGATTTTAAGATCAAATGTGATTATAAGATCAAAGGTGATTATATGATAAAAGGTGATTTTAAGATCAAATGTGATTATAAGATCAAAGGTGATTATAAGACCGTATACATGAAAATTGTTGAACGTAAATGATGTTTACCGTTAAGGACCCGACTCCAGCCTCTCCATGAACCCCAAGACCAAGCTCCAGCATGCCGGGGGGCACAGTGAAGAGCGGAGCAGATGCCCCTGGAAGGGTACAGCCTCCTGCCGCTACCCCGAGGGTCGCCATTCGCTTCGTGATGTCGTCGCACGTTTGCAGGAGTTCGTCTAAGGACGCACCTCGCTCTGCTAATGCTCCCACAATCTGTTCACATTACGGAGCAAAATATTGGTCCTCATTGGTCAATATTTTACTAATGATGAAACAAATACTTATTATTAGATTTATACAGAAATTTTGGCCGAATTAAATTATTCCGATAGTTCGTTTATTTAAATGGGGTGATGAGGATTTGTTTCAAGTTGAATCTGTTGAACCCAACTTCATTATCGGAACCAAAGGTTCGTCAGATGAGATTGCCGGTGAAAGCTTAGCAAGGACTAAAATTAACAAGAAACTTTATGAAAATTAATTAATTTCAAATTTTCAAGATGGCTAATACATGCTCGTGAATGTTTTCTTATACATGCTCGTGAATGATCCAGAATGGTCGTAAGGCCATCGTCACAAATTTCTGCCGGTTTAGTAACGATTTTCTTTAGATATTGACATTTGTAATAATTTTGATTGTTGTACTAATGTGATTAAGATCGTGAGGCCTCCACACCTTGATGAGCAGCATGCCCCCACACAGACCCCTGCGTCCCGCCGTGTCTTCTAGTGACGTCATGGCAGAGTCATCCTGCACGATGAATATCTCCACCTGGGAAAAGAATATCAACCTTATCAATTATCGGCATCCTGATGCATGATAATATCATTCAACAATTGTATTACTTGGCCTGAGGTTAAGTTCTATTTTAACCCTTTAACTCTTTTTATCTCCCGCTCGTTCTAACTTAAACCTCAATATAGAACGAGTGAAATTTATTAATCTATTGCAGAGATGCTTGTAGCCACTTTTATAAATTCAATAATTACCATGCGTGTGGAGAAATTTATTTTTTTACTTTCTATCTTACTTTAAACGTGACAGTGAATGGATGCAGAAAAAGTCTTCCTCGGCTCTTTAGGCAATGTAACCTGATTTGTTAAGCAGTGACGTATGAAATGATTCTACCTGATCCTCAAATAGTTGATATGACTGCTGATATGACATAGATATGACTGCTGATGAAAGCAGCTATATTCATTTGATCAAAACTTGAATATAATGCGCAGTGATGCTTAAATTTTACTAAATGTACTCTTGTTACGAGACATGAATTGTCAAATTATGTGTAGTAATCTATTAGTTCTTGAGAAGAATAAATTGATCAGTATCAGCTGAAATGAGTAATTATTGACTAATATTTCTGACCCTGTTAGGAAGGTCCCTGCATCTTTCGACGGCTCGACCAAAGTTGATTCGGTCGCCTGTGTAGTTGTAGACGAGCACCAGCACTCCACCTAATATTCCAAGGTATATTTATGAGTATTTCTTAAGTGTATTGCTTTATTATTGTTAGATTAAAACCTATGACATCATCTGGCGCAGTGTAATAGAGAGGGCTCGTTTTTTTAACAAATTGTTGTTGGGTGCTCGGGAATAATTCATTGATTTAGAAGAAACTTTCTCCCATCCGACGGCTGGTGGATGGTAAAAATGTTATTTGCCTAAAGAGTCTTTCCTATTTATTTGTTACTACTTATTCACAGAAAGGTAAATAATGTATATGAAAATCGTTAGTTTAGAGAATTGGTACTTAGAGCAATGTAGCATTTCATTTTTCCAGATTTGGAGTGTGAGAACTCACCTGCATTAATTGTCGCCACTCAGAGACCTGATCGCCCACTCGTATGACGGCTACTCACTCCCCGTATGGTGACTACTCACTGCCCGTATGGCTCCACCGTATGGCGGCTATTCACGGCCTTGATGGCTCACCAGTATTGCGGCTACTCACTGCCCGTATGGCTTCACCGTATTACGACTACTCACTGCCCGTATGGCTCCACCGTATTGCGACTACTCACTGCCCTTATGGCTCCACCGCATGGCAACTACTCACGGCCTTGATGGCTCACCCGTATTGCGGCTACTCACTGCCCGTATGGCTTCACCGTATTACGACTACTCACTGCCCGTATGGCTCCACCGTATTGCGACTACTCACGGCCCGTATGGCTCACCCATATGGCAGCTACTCACTGCCCGTATGGCTCACCCGTATGGCGACTACTCACTGCCCGTATGGCTCCACCGTATGGCGGCTACTCGCGGCATTGATCGTTCACCCGTATTGCGACTACTCACTGCCCGTATGGCTCTACCGTATTGCGACCACTCACGGCCCGTGTGGCTCCACCGTATTGCGGCTTCTCACTGCCCGTATTGCTCTACCGTATTGCGACCACTCACAGCCCGTATGGCTAACCCGAATGGCGGCTACTCACTGCCCGTATGGCTAACTCGTATGGCGATCACTCACGGCCCGTATGGCTCCACCGTATTGCGACCACTTACGGCCCGTATGGCTCCACCGTTTTGCGGCTACTCACTGCCCGTATTGCGACCACTCACGGCCCGTATGGCTCACCCGAATGGCGGCTACTCACTGCCCGTATGGCTCACCCGTATGGCGACCACTCACGGCCCGTATGGCTCCACCGTATTGCGGCTACTCACTGCCCGTATGGCTCCACCGTATTGCGACCACTCACGGCCCATATGACTCACTCGTCTTGTCGCCACTCACGGCCCGTATTGCTCACCCGTATTGCGGCCAATCACGGCCCGTATGACTCACCCGTCTTGTCGCCACTCACGACCCGTATGACTCACCCTTCTTGTCGCCACTCACGACCTGTATGACTCACCCGTCTTGTCGCCACTCGAGGCCCGTATGGCTCACCCGTCTTGTCGCCACTCACGGCCCGTATGGCTCACCCGTATGGCGGCTACTCACTACCCGTATGGCTCACCCGTCTTGTCGCCACTCACGGCCCGTATGGCGACTACTCACGGCCCGTATGGCTCACCCGTATTGCGGCCACTCACGGCCCGTATGACTCACCCGTCTTGACGCCACTCACGGCCCGTATGACTCACCCGTCTTGTCGCCACTCACGGCCCGTATGGCCCGCTCGATGGTAGCAGCAGGAGGCGACGCGAAGACAGAGCCAGCGACCGCGGCAGCCAACATGCCCCGGCCGACGTAGCCTGCGGTGCACCGCGCGATTAAATTCATCGATTTTGATACGTGAATTTTTAGATTGATAAGAACTTTAAAATAGGTTATGTGTTTTTAAGAATAAGGATTGCTTTCAGGGAATTTAAACCATATTTGATAATAACTTCTTTTTTCTGTACCAATTTTTTATAAAAAATATTAAAGTGAGTTATAAATTATTGCGCAGCGTTCAATATAGTCAACGCTTATTAGTTTGGTTCCCTTCAATATCCTTATATCATCTCAACATCATTAAAATATGACTTTCTCTTCTTCTTTAACAAAGGCTTATCTATTTTCCGCACACACCTACTGCCGATTATATCTGAGCTTCCTATCTAACGCTAACATCAGTAAATCATGGAAGCGGTTACATTAAAATTATCAGTAATTCATACTTCGCTAGATATTTATATTGGATAATGTCTGACTCGAGATGACAGGAAAGTCTAAAGGCTTCAGTGACGTATAGAATACTTAGTGTAATGGATGCATTTGTCACTGTACAATGTAACTTCTGTAAGATAATGATATTGAATATTTTGGGAGCCCTATGACGAAGATTCTATTTTTCACTGAAGATTCAGCTAGCATATAAATATGCATGCATGGTTCCAGTAAACGCGCCAAATGCTGGTTGAGCAGATTCCATTCGAATCCCTCGCTAGTCGCTACAGCCGAAATATCTGAATTTACAGTGATTATTGCCTTTGTGTGGTACATTAAGCTATAATACAAAGTTTAATCTTATAATTGTTTGCCAACGTTTTTTTTTCATTTGAAGCTTGGCGCCGTAAACATTTAAAAATATAACTCAGTACTCACCGTAGTGAGTGACAGAGAGCGCATTTTCTTGTCGACGAAAACGTGAAGTCACCGACGGACAGACAGACGGACGGACGGACATGGCGAGCACAATAGCGCCTTTTTTTTCATAAATGAGAAAATGCGCTAAAAATGTTGTTCAAGAGCGTATCCAGGATACTCATGAAAGGATTCTATAATTACAGGAATGATCGAACACGGGCAACGCCGGACTGACATATAGGTGGTTTTAATGTAACGCAGGTTAACGTCAACCTTGTTGAACTTTTGCAGCACGATCGAAAATGTATTGAGCGAAATGAATAGTTTAGACATTCGGCGCCGTAGCTTCCATTTTTCATTTTGCATTCCCTATTTCATTTTCAGAAAATGCTCCAAGGACAAGCCTCTTTTATCACGACATTTGGCCTTTTCTAAGCCTTGCTAATAATTATTAGTGAAACTTGCCATATCGTTCCAACATCTCTTAAAAAATAATATTTTCCATGTATTTCTCGGAGTTATGGCAAATATTATCCAATACCAATGAAATCAGCGGCTCCTGCTCATCTTCGAAACAACTTTTAACATAATTGTGGAATTATCTTGGTCAGTTGTCTGACAAATTTTATACGTGTCTAACTGACCAATTATAAATCCATAATTATGTTTAACATAATTGTGGAATTATAATTGGTCAGTTTAACACGTCATCACTCATAATTCCACAATTATGTTTAACATAATTCTGGAATGACATTTATCAGTTTAACACGTCATCACGCCTCATTTGAACTTGCTTTCTGCACTAGCGCAGATTTGGCTCACCAGCAGCGAAAGGCTCGTGGCCTGAGCCTCCTCCTGAGACGATGGCCACGCTCCCTGCGTCTGCACTCGCCCTGCGCCCGTCAACCAATACGGACTGAGGAAAAAATATTTTAATTGGAAAATTTTAATCAATTATGATATAAATTTTTTGACCATGCCTCTCGTTTCTACTTGAGAAACCTTGAGATAGTTTCCTGACTTGCCTACCAAATGAGGTTCTTATCTCGTTGCAGGTCATTTGTTTGCTAGTGCGATCGAGTGGTGAATATGATTTAGAATTATATGTTATAGCGGAGAGAGATATCGTATTCGTAGATAATTCTAACAACATATGTTGATGCTATTTCACGGACCAGTGCAGTTATATAATAAATGTTCGTCATAATGATCATGAATTTTTGCAACTTCATTATTTTGTAAACTACGGTACGCTTCATTTTCGTGAAATGTTGTAGATATGTTTGAAATTAACAATTACGTCTATTCAGGTTGATCCAAAATTATGTTATATGGCCTTCCTCAAAAAGATTCAGTTATAGTTATGAAGATGTTTAATTGCAGACACTTATGATTAAAGAATATGCTACGCCGATTCATTCGTTATATGAATGAATCTTGTACTGTCGTCTAATTTAGATGAACTTACCGACCCTGTGAGCTTGTACAAAGCGTTGTTTATTCTGCAGAGTCCGGACAACATTTCGTCTACGCACGACTCGGGCGCATTCAGCAGGAGCGTTTGCTTCGATTCCATGGTCGCTTATGCCGCAAAATTGATTTATTTTTTAAAACATATTCTAGTTAATCGTTCCGCTAAAATCTCATTTTTATATTGTGCTAAAAAATTAATTATGAGAAACTTATGTAGCTTATTTATCCTTATCCTAAATCAACATATCGCCAATATCTTATTTTAAGATATTGGCTTGTTGTTAAGTTGTTGGTTGATAGTGTGTGGTTTTATATGTGCATTTTGCATGTATACAATCTAGGGTGCACATTCTCATTTCTAGGGTGCACATTCTTTGATTTTCTTATTTTAAATACCTACCTATCTTGAGCCCTTTTAATTTTTTAATGATTAAATTGGCGTATAGAATACATTTATTCTCATGAATAAATTTGCAATATTAAAGTTTTCAAAATAGTAGGCTCCATATGTAGTGGTCTCCCTTCATTCTTTTTTATTGTATCTTAAATTTTTTACGATAAAATGCAGGATAGTGGATACTATAAAAAAATTGTGTTTATCGTTACCTAGTGAAAATTTGCCGGTACGATGCCTTGCCTTTTCATCAATGCGTGTGCTTCTACAATCACCATGTTTTCTGTAGTTGACTCGAGTCCATGTGTGAAACTGACACACTTGGACTCTGAAACGAACTTTTTGTTCCGAACGAAGCCGAAATCTCAAACAGGCGCAAGCTCCCACACGACTAACACTTCCATATGAATTTATAGTTAAGCCATGAGATGCAGTTGGTCTTATCAATAAAGATCATCACAATAACGGTAACCATTTTGTTATAAACTAATTTAAAATACCTTAAAAAATGTATACGACCGTAATGAGTTGATAGTTATTAAATAAAGTGGAAGAAAATAAAAAAGTACGTTTACTGTACAGCGACACACATCCCACGCACCGAGTAACATCACACTGACCTTGGCTGCAGGAGAGTCTTGCTAACAAAGCTCAGTTCAACATATGTTGTTACAATTATCTAAGGAATAATCTAATCTCGTGGAGAATAGCACGATCTGATTGCTCAGCATCTCCGCCACTCATCATTTGTGTGTTTATAAACAAACTTGGAACAAAATCTGTATTCCAGTCATACAATTGTATAAACTTCAAATTTGCTAGTTGATTATGGCCAGAAGATTAGAGGCGATCGTGACTACTTAAGTAAATTCAAATTTTTATGTAAGTATGATTTACTTATTCAACTCATTTTCAATCGCTTTTGCAATACCCCGATTCGATCAGGTCGGAAGTTCACGATAAACTTAACTGTGAATAGGATGAGAAATTTATTTTTATTTTAATTTATATTGGCCCTCGATTTTTCGTTAGCTATATTTACATTATCGTTTTGTATTTCTCACTTCCGACTTTTTCCGGCAGAATTCGAGTATCTGCTACCGAAGCAGGAGATGGGATTGAGGTAAGCACTAAAATTTTATCTTTACTTGATTTAGAGAAATTTTATGAGCCTGGAAGGTTCAAGTATAGACTGATTCACTGCTATTTCCGATCATTTCTTAACTAAGGACAGTAAAAGACGATATTGAAATGTACCGATTTATTCAATTCTGCGACTTATCAAATACCGCATCCAAACGATAATGCTTTCAACAAAAATAATTTTTGCTAGCAACAATATTTATAATGGGAGGTATTTACAGTTCACTACATAAACTACTAGCACGCGTTTAAATTAGGAGTAATTCTACAGCAGAACATCAATCTGTGTAAACTTGCAGCACATCAAAGAATATATTGGCACAATTTCTGCACAATCACGATCTATTGCGGCACGAAGTGTATTTATTGACAGGGAAATTTATCAATTCATTTCAGTACTTAGTTAGCTTGTGGATTATTAGGAAAGAAATGGACCCTCTCGTCGCAACATCTTCAGGCCGCGCCATACACATCACTCGTCATCGGTTGTTATGTAACAGGGACTCGCGATAGTCGGTGGCATTAAACTTTGCTTACTAACAGTAAATTCGAATTAAAGGAAGAAATTTTCCAGCTATAGAAATACTTGTAGAGTTTTCTATCTAAGATTGTAGTAACAATCTTAGATTGTAGTTACAATCTCTAAGATTGTAGTAACAATCTTAGTTAAGGAGGAACTAGTATCCATTTTTAGCTGACACTATCTTAGGATATGATGATTCCGGCAAAAAGGAAATTATATCAAGCGTCATTCGGACAAAATATTACTTGACGGTTGTGAAATAAAAATAGCAACAGGAAAATCTTTAAGCGCATGCTGTCTCTAAAATTATGCCAGCATCCTTTTTCTGTTTCAGACTCGTAATTTACTAACCACAATCATAGGCGCAGTCCCGTAAACCGACGTGACTTATGAAAGACCCAAGAATTCTGTATTTAGTATAAATTGAACAATTTCTATAATATGCATCATTTCCTGCCAAGTTCTGAAGACTATATTCACTCGATTTTTTAAATCATACAAGAGTTCATGCAATGAGGTAATGTAAAGTACTTACGTTAATGTAGCTTTACTTGGGACCAACTGTAATCACTAAGACTTGAAATATACTCAAGCTGACCGAAGAACATATTGATCATTAAGACATTACTCTGTATAACTAGATGATGCGAAGACAGAGGTACAAGAAATAAGCAAAATCAATGAATGCATGCTCCTACCATTCTTTGGTAAATTTGTGTGAAAGAGGTACCATATCTTAGTATAAATGAATATATGGCATAGGTTAATCAAGTCTAATTCCCAATGAAATACAATGACTATGCATGAAAAATAATCTTAACTAACTTATTTTGATTTAAAACGTCAAACAAAAGTGAACGGAACAGCTTTCTCAGAGAAAATTTTGGCTAAACAATTGAGAATGTTAACAGGAGAATGGATTCCTGTTGACTTGTGTAAATATGAAGTAATGCTTTGCACTTGGACTGTAACATGCTTGAATATTTTTTACGATGTACTAATTTCAGTTTTCAAGATTTACACCATCCAAGCAAATCGCAATGCAATCACAAGTCCAAAATTTTCCGGGGAAGTATGTCATTTATAAGTTTCCCGTCAGTGAAGACTCTTTTCCGCGGAATTATGAACCATAAAAAATTTTGATTCCGTTTTGGTTAATATTTCGTAGGAAGGAAATTTGAGTGATGCTTTTCGTTCTATGGAAGAATTAGGCATACCTAGTTATTAGCCGCTTCTGTTTCACATAAATATCGAAAACGCTACGTACAATATGAACATTAGTCTGCGAATCCTACACTATTGTATCTTGTCTACAATAAGGCAACTCATATTTAGGCACAAATAGTAAATAAGTAGAAAGGCACTTTGATGAACCGTCATCAAGACTAAGATTTATTATTGTAATCACCATCAAAAGGTAGCTAGCTTTTACCCTGTGCTCTCCTGAGAACTAAATAATTCAAGAGACAATTCAGGTAATGGAATGATGCATCGGAATGAAGCCACCGAAATAAGTATGATTGCTTCTAGTTATTCTAGTATTCAGCCAGTCAAATAGGTGATTTCCCATTGAGCTGTGAAATTGATGTGCTTTTAATAGAAAATAAAAGATATATAAGAATCATATTACAGGACAAGCAATGATTACAGGTTCAATTACAGCTCAAATATGCGAACTGTTATAACAAAGCTCCCAATAAAAGCCTTCAAACATTACCTATATCTAAACTTAATATAATTACACGATGACAAAATTTTAATTGCTGCGGCAACGTCGGTTTTTACATCACCCGATCAAATAATTAAACTAAAATTCACAGCAATTTTGTGAATACATTTGCGTCTTCTAATTACTTCATAATTAAGATAAAAATAACACCAACATTCACTGCTAAACTGAATAAAAGAGTAGATATCGCCCAGTCGATATTTACATTAACTTCGCCTATTAGCTCCATTACGAGCTTTAAAAAAAAGTGGTAACTGCTGCATTTATTTAATGCAGTGCTTTATGAAAAACTGGTCCATAATAAACGAGCACAATTTCGTTTCTCAGTTGTGACAGTCAGCGATAATGAAATTTATAGACCATTATATCTCAACCATTCAAATCTGCGTGTAATCTTCAACTTCACCCTTTATAAATACGCTCAAGATAACAAAAGACATACTTCAGACGCCCAACGTGACACATATCCTACAACACTATCTCTCATCCTCATAGCTGCTTTGACGGACAATAATGAGAAATCTTTTTTTTTACTTCAGGACCTATGCTCTAGACTTGAGCACCTTTTCTACGATTGAAAAGGCGGAAAATTCTGCGTCCTTTATCTTTGGACGCGTCGCCGCTCTGGTCGCTGTCGTCTTCACCGGCGGGCCCGGCGTGGGTGCCGCCGCGTGCTGCCTGGTCCAGCTCGAATGCGGGCATCGCGGAGTGGCGCTGGGGGGCGCTGGCCCCTGATGCACCCCCAGCAGGTAGCGTGTTCAGCGACCGTCTCTCCAGGACGTTGATGGGCTGCAAATAGGCAATAAAATCAACGGTACAAATATTGTGATTTGGATAAAATAACGTAAGGCAGCTGTAATAACTACTGATATATTTTAAAATCATTTATTTACTTTCTTGTCATGTGTTGGAACCCCTGTTCGATTGTGAAACTTGATAATCATGTGCATGGATATTTGAAGTAGAAGCAAGTTTATTTTTAACTATCGTGATTCTTGATTTCTATGATCTAGATGAGAGAAATAGTGCACAATACACTCATTTTCTCTGTAAAGAACGTTATACCATATATTCATTCATAATCCTGCACAATTCACACGAATTGATCTATACAACAACTAATAAAAGCGTTAAACTCTACGTTTCATTTCTTTTAGTTATGGCAGTGTCAGCACTCACCTGCCGGGAGCCAGGTACACCGTCTACTCCATCCAGCGAAACACCTGCACGAAGCGTTCATAACAAAATTATTACTTCAGTTCAGCAGACACAATGCAAAGTAGAGTATATATAACATGTGTGTAAATGAGTATTGACGATATAATTATGCTAAAGTGTAGTCTTCACATCATTGCAGCCGCTCTGCTTATATAAAATTAGTTATCTGCCAGATCTGAACATTATGTACAGTAAAACCAACTGTTCAAAGCAATTACTTTAGATATCCCACCAAAGCATCTAATGCAAGATTGTTATCGTTTAACAATACAAATGTTCCAAAAGCAACCCGAATCTCTCACTAATAATTACCCAATTGATCATAATCATCTTTCTACAATTGCTCCCACCCTTATACGTGTTCATTGAAATATAATTATAGCTTAATAATATACAAGAGGGAAGAGGCAAATGTGCAGCAATAATGACGATTATCTCAGCTCACAACGGTACAAATGCTGCGCGTGTGTTCTTAGCAACGTTCAAACGTAGAAGTGCATCTGCCGTTGTCAACATCTGATGTGAATAATAAGTATGGTACAAAAGGTTTTAATAATAATATAATAAGTGTGGTAATTGTTATCCAAAAGTTTAAGAAAAATACCTTTATGTATGATGAGTTTTCTTTGATAGATTTCAATTTATTTGAACAATTAATATTGATTGCTCTTTTGAGCTCACAAATTGCTTAGTTTATACAATCTGAACACTAAGTAGTGCACATACGTCACTGGTCTCTGAGCGGACTTCACGTCAGATTTAAGTAAATATACAAACAATAATCGCAAGGAACGACACATTATATTACACATCAGATTTTGGCAGCGGCTGATATGATTATTTACTAGGGCAGAAGCAACAGGCCACGTGCAGTAAAGCAGAAGCAAAAGCAGTTAAGTAGCTACGGACAAATGGACAATATTGCAACTCTACCTCACGTAGATTTCTTATCAAACCTTTTCCTAGGTCATGACTGACATACGTACAACACTTCTGAGAGCAGAAGTGAAGGTAAAGCAAGTCACCTACAGTTGTTGTAAAGCAAGTCACCTACAGAAGAACATTTGTTCTTCATAGAAGATATTTGGCCAGAAAAATAGGTCGTTTGCAGGATAATTTGAACTGTCGAGACTAAAATCTAAAGGATTCTTAGTTATTGGTTGAAATATTTATTACTCTAGCACGATTTATCGTACTTGGTCGAATTCTTTGTGAAGTATATAGTAAGACTTGTATTTTATGGGAAGGAATTTCCAAAAGCTGAGAAGCGCAGCTACTTTACACATGCGATTGCTCGTAATTTCAAGTCAAAAAGCACGATGCATAACTTACGAGCTGACCTCGTTGACTATTAAAAATAGTTGCTATCCTAGTCATTGAACGGAGACTAGAAGGGTAAAACTAGATATATAGAAATAGTGTCATCTGTATAGTCCGCGTCGTCAAGAGCAAGTTAATGTCTCGTTAGCAAGCCATGACTGATTTACTGACATGCAATGTCTCTTTGTGAACTCATTACTGATGAGCTGAAGTCAATTTATCAAGTCGTTACTGACGAGTTACTGTCAAATTAGAAAGACGTTGCTAATGAGTTACTTTCAAATTAGACAGTCTTCACTGACGAGAAGAGTCAATTTAGCAAGTCTTTACAGATGAGTAGAAGAGACTTGAAGACGAGCACTAACCCTTGTAGTGATGTTGTGACACTCTCGTTACTTGCGCCACGTGTTCATTGAAGTCCACATCTGTGTCACCCGAGCGACTAGATGATTGGTAATATTGTTGTTGTACTTGCTGGTGGTGGTACTTAGCCCCGTCATGTCTCGAGGGCTGATGGTATTGGTGAGACTGGTAATGTTGTACCGGCGGCTGGTAATACGAGTGAAGCGTTTTGTTTGGGGACATCTGAGACGACTGCTGTTGGTGGTGGTGGTGTTGTTGGTGATATTCGTGATTTACGTAGTGCGGGGATGACAAAGGTGGAGGAGGCCCTGGATTGAGGCGAGGTTGTACAGGTGGTGGAGCAAACGAAGATGGTTGTGGTTGAGGAGTCCAGCCGTGCTGGTAAGAGCTGCTGGTATATGGCGGAGTTCTTTGCTGAGCGACAGGGGCGCCGCGAGACTTGATGCTCCCACCAGAACGGTACTCAATGTCTGTGAGGTCGCGCAAACATCGGTGTAGAATGAATACGACTTGACCAACTGTCGCACTTAAACGTAGAACTTTTGATCGAAACACGATTTTGTGCTGGAAATCAAATTACTGAACCTACAGAATTATTATTGTTTTACAAAACTATTTTTGTTTAAATCTGAAGATCGAATGTAATCGTGATTGCGTAAACAGAATCGTGAACATTAAAGCTTGAACAAAACGGCGGCGTTAACCCACAAAAGATCATTATGGGTGAGAAAGGGGATAGAATTTACGAGGGGGAACCTTATTTTTGGAAAGATATGATCACCGAACTGATACGAATGAAAAATCAACGATTACTAAGCAGAGTTCAATGACCGTGGCATGATCCTCATTAGGAAAAATCCCGTAACCACTTTATGCAGCCCCACTTATAACCATGAGCCGGAAGAACAGGGTATGCAAATTTCACGCCGTGTAAATTTGACCTTAAATCATCCCGATTACTCCGCACATGTGGTGTAACTGTAAGGTGTTCTCGAGTTATACTAGACTTCTGCACATTTGATACGAGGCTGCTGCTTGACTGGATGGAAATTTGTGAAGGGTTTAGTTAGCTATGAAGTTGTATTATTTTCATTAATCGTTGCAAAATTGACACCGTATCAAACTTGTTAGTAATTACTAAGAAATAACACAAAAATAAAGCACATCACGTAAAATTATAAGCAAACTGAGCATGAACACGGGGCTGAAAGAGACTTATTTAGTCGTCTTGAAAAAAATCCATCTATTTAATAATTTATATGGCTCATGGAACGATAAATTGCAAAAGTTGTGGAAACAGCAAGCATTGACTTTATTTTACTCGGAAAATGTAAAATAAACAAAGCTGAATTCGTAATTATTGAATGCATCTACGAATCATTCCTGAAACACTTGGTGCTACTACAGTGATGATTTGACGAGACGAAAATGCATCACAATGCAACACAATCATAACACAATGAAAGCATGCCTAGCACATACAAAACAAACAAGAAGAAATACAAAATAAGCTACACTCAAACTACAAGGATTCGTAGGAAGTGTTTTTTAGAGAAGAGAGCGACACGTATGACAGATGAAGTAAACTACAACAATCATCGCGCGTTAATTGGTGAACTTTGCTAGACTTAACTAAACATTTACAGTAACTAAACTTCATTCAGCAAATAGCGTTTTCTAGGGTGATAATTAAATTGATAATCATAATCTTTTTTTTTTTAATGAAACGCTATGCATCAATTAAAAACTTTTTACCTTTAAATAACGAAATTTGATTAAATTCGAAAAATTGGAGTGTGCCACGCTCAGAAACATGAATGGGTCACGTTGTCCAAATAGTGACCTCCGTTTTGCATGATGCACTCACACGATCTTTTTCGAGTCAAACTGGGTCAGAATGACCCGCATACGTGCGAAAAGTGCATCGCTCCTTTAGACAGTCTCGCTAACTTCTGTGAGCGTGGGTGCTGGTAATGCAGGGAGCCAGGAGTGAAGAAAATCGTATAATGGAGTTAAAATGGAATCAGGATGAGGAGTACGGTTCATAAGCAAATAAGTAGGACTTGGGATGGGAAGCGAAACAGAAAAACACAACAGGGATAACTTACGTCGGGGCAGGAATACGAGACGAAAAGCTTACCTTCGTTATAGACGTTTTCAGCACTGCCTCTTCTGACGCCGTTAGAGTGATAGCTGTGCCGGGCGTGTCGTGGAGCGCCTGGCTGCTGCTGCGCTGCTTGAGAGGACACTTCTGCAGGGGAAACTCAACTGTTGTAGCCTTATATTGATTATAATAAGTTTCTTTTATATAATAAATTAAAATAAAAGAATCAATGCTACATAAAATAACATTACAGCAGGTAGTTCTGTCTATCACGATATTAGTTCAAAATACGAGGTCGTTGCTGAGCACTGAAAATCTTTTATAGGAATATTTTTATATGTCTTTTATAAGAAAATCTTTTTTATAGCAACATTTGTATAAGCACACTCGGGACTTCTGAATTGTCTCAATAAGAATTCGCGGCATGAAAAATTCGTGGGAGATGAATTCATTGAAATTTTATTGTTCTGCAGGTGCGTTTTTCGGTGGACAAGAATTTAGTCCTTGACTGGTCGATATTGCCGAACTCTTGGAGAACCAACACGAAAGGAAAATTTACGATCATCAAAAAAAAATTTTTAATGGCGTGGAATGGTGACACAAATCACCATTCCACGGTGCTGTTATGGTGACTTGTGGAATGGTCACTTATTGAATGGTGACTTGTGGAATGTTGACTTGTGGAATGGTGACTTGTGGAACGGTGACTTGTGGAATGGTCACTTTTGGAATGATGACTTATGGAATGGGGACTTGTGGAATGTTGACTTATGGAATGGGGACTTGTGGAACGGTGACTTGTGGAATGATGACTTATGGAATGGGGACTTGTGGAATGTTGACTTGTGGAATGGTGACTTGTGGAACGGTGACTTGTGGAACGGTGACTTGTGGAACGGTGACTTGTGGAACGGTGACTTGTGGAACGGTGACTTGTGGAACGGTCACTTTGGAATGATGATTTGTGGAATGGTGACTTGTGGAACTGTGACTTGTGGAACTGTGACTTGTGGAACGGTGACTTGTGGAATGGTCACTTTGGAATGATGATTTGTGGAATGGTGGCTTGTGGAATGTTGACTTGTGGAATGGTCACTTATGGAATGATGATTTGTGGAATGGTGACTTGTGGAATGGTGACTTGTGGAATGATGACTTGTGGAATGGTGACTTGTGGAATGTTGACTAGTGGAATTATGACTTGTAGAATTATGACTTGTGCAATGGTGACTTGTGGAATGGTGTTTTTTTAAGACGGGGGGTATTCAGGGCCTATACTTTCAACAAAAGTTAAGAGATCGTAAGTTCATCAGCCAATCATTGACGGCCTTTCAAGCAAAATCCACCAATCATAGACAAGACAATAGAGCGTAAGTACTTACGTTCACTCAGCGAGTTTTGAAAGTATAGGCCCTGAAATCTAACGAACTCTAAGTATCTAGTATAACGTACCGTAACTGAGTACGGTATAACGTAACGAACTCTACGTATCTAAGTTCAATGTACCGTAACTGGGCACCACGGAGACCCTGTTCTGGTAGATGGGGCCGCCGTCTTCGTGGGTTTGTCCAGCACTTGGGGGGAGCCCCCCCTGGCGAGGGGGGACGGGGGGCTTGTTGACGCCCCCGTTCTCGGTCATGGGGGGCGCCTGAAATGCAATGTCGATGTTATGCACTTATTTTATTGAGTGGAACACCAATATATTGTTTTAGCTGTTTTGGGCTAATTTAGAATTCTGACGCATCATAAAACAAAGATCTTGAATTAGCACAATCACTAACATAAAGTAGCACCATCAATGAAACATGTAGTTAAAACCGTTTATTGTGAAAACTTTATAAATATATTGGAAGCTTGATATATATTAAAGAAGCACCACACAAAGAATGGAATTCAGTTCGATCTCTTGCATTCAATATGGAATTAACGCTTTTGCAAAAAATAAAAATAGAATTCATATATTTCAGCCGTGGGAAAAGTAGCCCTTTCTCTAATTCTTTAGGTACTGCGTGAAGAATTGAATTGATGCCCACTTTCCACTTGAAAATTTATAATCTTGTAAGGTATTTTATTCAAATTTGAAACGAAGTAGTTGCTGAGATTTTAATGTTATTTATTTAACGCATCCAAATATTCAATCAAAATACCATTAAAAAACTATAAATGCCCACAATTGCACGCAATAGATGCACACAAAGAACAACGTAAACATTGCAAGCAAGACAGAAAGCGGACAGATAGGAAATACATTTTATCTACAATAGCGTGTTTTGTGTGAAATATGCTATAATCAGGCATTTTTCTATTCCGATAGTCGGATTCGATACAAGGATCCACTTGCATTCCTGGTCCCACGATAGGAACATGAGAGGATTTTGAACCTAAACTTCATAGGATCTGGGAAATTATAAAACGTAGTCAAGGGATTGATTCATCACTCACATGATCAAGGTTTGCATAGAGGGGATTATCTAAGGACTGTGAGACCGGTCTAGCGGGGTCACGGCCTCCCGTTAAATCTTGCCGATGCTGTGACGATGGTGAGGATCTTTCGGACGGGTAAGAATCAGCGGACACATTTAGCTGGTCCGTTGATCCGGAACCGCCGATGTGGATGACCGTGCTCACGTAGTTACGAGAAGAGCTGTTGCTGTTATTACCAGGCTCCTGACGCGGTAATAGACGTAACGTAAACATACACAAGCACACAAATTACGAATAGAAAATAACACGAAGCTCGTTACCATAACTGCCAGAAGATTGTTTTAATCGCATTGAACAAAAAAAAGGAGAAAAATAATTGGTTTTCAATATTAATTGAATCGGCGTAGATTGAATCGCAATGTTAATTGAATAGGCTTAAATTCGGCGTAGCAATGAATCGGTTGATATAGCTTAATTAATCTCGTAATGCAATTTAAAACCTAATTCAACAATCTATTAAATTTATAAGATCAACAGAAGCAAGCGATAGATTATTTTGTGGAGTTAAAAACAACAATTATTTACTCCGAGTGAATCTGAGCAGCTATTCTGCTGGTTATGGAACGAGCACCAGACGAATATGACAGATAGCAGCTGAAGAGAAAGAACAAGCGCGATGGTGACACACAAAACAATTCTATTACAAACAGAGTGGAAAATAATTGTGTTCCGACAAACATTACTATATAAACTGCGAATGGTGCAATATTCAAGAAGACACGAATTTTGTAAGCCTAACATGTAAAGCAACAAACATCCATGAAGCAAATGCTTTATATCACAATGAAAATTCTGAATATTTTTACAAGACATCAATCCAAAGTTCAAGTAAAACCCAGATACATATTCGTAAACACTCATTGATAATATAGAAGGAGCAGTGCAAAAAAACTTTATAAAATATTCACAATTTGAAAGACTGTAAAAAATATTCCTTGATTAATCATCATTAATTAAATACTAAAATTATTGGCCGATTTAAAAATTATCTATTTCAATTAAAAAATAAACGAACATTAGAGTGAAGCATTATTACAAGAATTAATAAATTACGATGTCGTTGAAGAGGAGAGCGCGTGCCAATACGTCGCTATGCATGACGCTGTTTAAGCTATAATTTATTTATACGCTAAGCCCATCAATCACAGGCGATAAATCGGCGGCTGCATGCACTTGAACGTGTTTTGATAATTCGCTGAGAGATATGCTGTATATATTACATCGTACGAAATGATCGTAAATGACACCCACACCATAAAATAACAATAACATTGCACTGGATTTCAAATAGATATTGTTGGTACCCTGCGGTCATCGTATGACACGAGTTGTTTGGAGGAAAAGTGTTTTGATAATTCGCTGACAGATATGCTGTATATATTACATCGTACGAAATGATCGTAAATGACACCCACACCAAAAAGTAATAATAACATTGTAATGGATTTAAAATAGATATTCTTGATACCTTGCGGTCATCGTAAGACATGAGTTGTTTGGAGGGCGGCAGAGTTGCATGGAAGGCGATCTTGTTGACCCAGTCTTGCATGAGTTCTTCAGTGTCCGCCTCGAAAAGA
The DNA here is from genome assembly GCF_000764305.2 of Hyalella azteca. Lineage (NCBI taxonomy): Eukaryota > Metazoa > Arthropoda > Malacostraca > Amphipoda > Hyalellidae > Hyalella > Hyalella azteca. Next base: position 453,515 of record NW_025941620.1, read on the forward strand.
TACTCGGCGTTGTCCCGTGTCACCAGCCTGATCACCACGAGGATTTAAGAAAATTACAGATTATGATGATATAATATTTAATTCGCGTCAATCATAAATTAAGTACGAAAATTAATCGTGCATTTGTAACGAGCAGTTGGAGACATTAAAAACGATATATTTCTGGACAAATTGCGCTTATTTTGAATAGAATAGATCTTTATTAGCAAATTTTAACATTACACACATCACAATAATAACTCGCCATAATCTAAATCAAGTCTCAGTGGCATAGCAAGATAAAGAATCAATGTCGACAAACTAAATAGAGCAAGAACCGGTTGCGATGGAAAGACTATTTCAATTTTCACAGCTATGCCCAGGAATTCGAATGATTTAAAACCTACATGGAAATGTGAAGAATTTTTCAACGGTAATTTTTTTTGGTTGATAGCTAGAACTAAGAAGGTCATAAATACAATAAAGAATAATATAATATAATGTGTGACATAAATATATAATACAATAATGATAATACAAATACCTGAAGACATTCTTTTTCTTGGTGTAGTCGGTGGCTGGCCGGACGTTAGCTTGCATGATGTTGATGGGCGGTGACGCTGCCTTCTGAGAGACGAAATCTTCTTCTTCTTTGAAGAAACACATCAGCTGACCACAGAGAACTGTAACACAGGAGGCATTCAATATTAATCAAACGTATTTTAATATTAATCCTATTATTCAATATTAATCTTTTTCTTCTTTGAAGAAACGCATCAGCGGGCCGCAGAGAACTGCAACACAGGGGGCATTCAATGTAAATCGAACATCTAAAAAATCATATGACTATATTTGTTGATTTTTTTCATATGACTATATTTATATGAATACATTTTTTCAGATGACTATATTTGTTCTCTATATGTTATGAGGATTAGCTGTAGTAACTTTATACAGGATTTAAAAAAAATTATACAGGATTTTAAACATTGTATCGAGCCTCTTATATTTTGGGATGAGTAAATAAATGCATTCTATAGCGATGCAAATAAGTCAAAGAATATCAAGTTACTTATCCAAAATCACCATCTGTCCTCAGAACATCTCCGCCTGAAGTGACAATAATCAGAGCAATAGCATTTGAAACTTGAAAGTTTTTGAGACAGAAAATGACACAGTTGTTGGTCAAATAAAGTTGATGATTAACTAATCAGGGTTACCACTGGAACCAAGGCTAATTGAAAAAGCTGAAAAATATATATATTTTTAAATTTCTCAGCAAGATAGGCAAAGCCATCACACCCACGTCAATACCGATAGCTCGAGCAGACTCACGCTAGTGGCGCAGTAACTATCCTAGTCATTATTTATATTTACGGACTTTTAAACACTAGTTCAGCATAATTATACTGGCTTTCGACAGGCTAACGCAGTTAACGAGAGAAACAAAGCAAGGCTTCCTGCAGGATAGTCGACATAATGGCCTCTTCTGGGCATAACGACCTAGTGCAATACTAATAACAAAAACAATAATAATAGTTCATAATAACAATAAAAATAACAGTTGTGAGCGTGATGACCTACCTAGTGCATTATGCCTGTTCTAAGCATAATGACCTAGTGTAATAACAATAACATTGGTTTTACCAATAACAACAATAGTCCTGAGCATGATGACCTAGTGCAATAATAATAATATTATTAATAATAGTAATTCTGAGCATAAGGACATCGTGCAATAATAAGAATAATAGTGATAATAATAATAATAACAACAACAATAGTCCTAAGCATGGTACCCACCAGTATAGAAGGGCTTCCAGCTCCTCATAGGAGCGCGCTTGCCGCCGCTCTGAAGCTCCTGCTTCCTGTCGAGGTATCCCCTGACCTCAACGGGCGGCAGGTCGTCCAAGTCTTCGCTGTTGGCGCCCTTCTGCTTGTGCTTCCTGAAGCTCTGCGTGCGACGACGGGTCGTGAAGCTGGGCGTGCGCTTCGGCTTCTTGTTCGCAGAGTTCGGGTCCATCTTCATGCTCTCAGCGCGCTTCAGGTCTGCAATGAAAAACTTAATTGTTTTAATTTTAACTAAGTTTTAAAATAATTACCATCTTCATGCTCTCAGCGCGCTTCAGGTCTGAAGTGAAGAAATTATTATATTAATTTCAACTAATTATTAAATAATAATTATATTTTGGTGTTGTTATGATTCAGGTCTGAAGTGAAGAAATTACTATATTAATTTCAATTAATTATTAAAATAATTATAAAAATTATTTTATTAATTTCAAGTAATCATTAAAATCAGTGAAATAAGTATAAAATTAATTTCAACTAATTATTACATATTAATTATATTTTGGTGTTGTTATGATTCATGTATGTTATTTAGAACAATGCGGTCAAAGAAGCACATTGCACACTTCTAATCATTGCAAAATAAGATTAAACAAAAGGAACAATTATTATCGTACGGAGTAATACAGTGCAATAATACTTCCATCTACTTAAGTTCTGCGATTCGATTCTTCTAAAATGAAAAATCCTGCAGCCAAGGCATTTATCAAACCTAACACTGACTCATTAAATGCATAAATGAACGAGTAATTAATTAATGCGTTAAATTAATTAACCATTAAATTAACGAATGAGTCATAAAAAAACAACAAAAAATGAATATTCTGTCAGCATATCCTTATTGAGAGCGTTAATTTAGCTGCCAATAGTGTTGGCCTAGCTGAGCTACCAATTTAATAACTATGTAACATTGTACTTAATAAATGCACCAATTTTTACAATATAAGTAACAATATAATTTTAAAATATAAGTAACAATATAATTTTTACAATATAAGTAACAATATAATTTTTACAATATAAGTAACAATATAATTTTTGCAATATAAGTAACAATATAATTTTAAAATATAAGTAACAATATAATTTTAAAATATAAGTAACAATATAATTTTAAAATATAAGTAACAATATAATTTTTACAATATAAGTAACAAAATAATTTTTACAATATAAGTAACAATATAATTTTTACAATATATTATAAGTAACGCACCGAAGCCTCCTTTGTGGACTGACAGCGATGCCTTGTAGAGGTCGGGGCGAGAGCTGCCCCCGCGCTTGAGGCTGCTGAGGCTAGCGTAGGATCCTGACCTGTGGAATCCTTCGTCTTCGTTCTCCAGTCTGTCGTGAACCAAAAAACGTGCGTGAACCAACCATTCGTGAACCATTTTTCATGTCGTGAACCAACAAACGTGCGTAAGGAATTAGGAATGACATCAGAAACGAATATGGCTTGTATATGAAAACAACATTGATAGAAAGTTAACATGAAAAAAGGCCGGAAGTAGGGGCATGATAGTAAAAAAATATAACTCATTACTCCCAGCAGTGAGTGACAGAGAGCGCATTTTCTCGTCGACGAAAACTTGAGGTCACGGACGGACGGACAGACGGACGGACGGACGGACAGACGGACGGACGGACAGACGGACATGGTGAGCACAATAGTGCATTTTTTCCATAAATGAGAAAATGCGCTAAAAAGAAAAGCGGTTCAATTGATACACAAAAATGTAGAAAGAGGCAAAAACATAAAAAAGCACAATACGAAAAGAGGGACAAAAATTGAAAATAGGCTTGAAACTTAGCAACAAAAATGTCAGTTAGCAGTCTAAATAAGGTAATGATGATCCAAAATTTCATTATTTTTTCTTAACTTCTTCAGATTTTACGATAATAAAAGGAATAAATAAATATAATAATAATGAAAGAAACATCATAATAACATGATGTTTTCTTCGATAAAAAAGAAAGATAATAATATAAAGATATAAAAGAAACATCGTAATGAATTTCATATTAGTAACTCTTGACGAAATTAACCATAAGGAGTCAATAGACGAGATAAAATGATTAAAGTGTTCAATTGAAAGAATTGAAAAATGCGGATTAAGAATAGAGAAAATATAAATACACAAAAAACAAAGACTAGCTACTATGCACACATAAGTTACAAAAGTTAAAGATAACAAAAATAAAGTATTGTGAAGTGTTTTTTGAAGTTGAAGGCAAGTGAAGATCAGGCATGAGAAGATGGGAAGAAGAGATCCAGAGCATGCAGACAAACACAACTAAAACTTAGAATGGCACCCACAACTTTATTGCAATTTACCGTACCATGCTTTAACTCGCGAAACTTATGCGTTATTTTGAAGCGCAGGTTATTATGCTTATCTAGCAATGCAATAAGTATTGCAATTATGAATTATTACACCGATGCAGTTAAAGTTCATGCAAAACATATTTTAAGATTCGGGATTAGGGACGATGACTGGAGTGATTGAATTTCGTGAGGCCACTACGTACTGTCTGCACGTCAAGTTGTTTCTTCGAGAGCGCCAGAAGTTTCTACGTCATACATTATCATACAAGTTGCTATGTCATACATTGATCTCATTTCATAAGGTATTCTGAGGCGTGCGCCAGTCGCAGAAGATGAACCAACAACCAAGTGATGAACCAATTTGTGTGTGTTGAACCAAGTTCAACACACAAATACCATCGACATCTTCACTAACAACTTCACGCTATTTATGACCTAGTTTTCATTCGATGAAAATTAATCCTCTGGCTAACTCAATTTGTGTTCGATGATTGGATTACGACCAAGCTTCTATTATTATTGCATTTACGTATAACTTTAAGAAGTGATACGAAAGACATACGATGATCCGGTTGTCAAATCTCTTTGGCGATCTCAAAACTTTTTCTTTTAGCAATAAAGACAAAAAATGGACGAGACAATCTGCAAGACACAACTCTGACTTGTGACCACTTGTTGGCACAGGATATTACCTGTGCTTGTCATTGAAAGAAGAGAAAGCTCCTCTTTGAAGATGGAAGCTTAGGGAATTCTTCCTGCTGGTGCTGGGGCTGTTGCTGTAGGCAGACCTCGAGGAGTCGCTGTGGGTGTAACATCAACTCCAGGCTTTAGCAATGAGCATGCAACACGTAAGCGAAAAACAACAGGCACTTTACGATGATCTCATGGCTTCAATTTCGCTCAAATTTATGCTCCCAGAAATAGATTCAGAAAAGTTTTGGTAACTCTTCGCAACGCCATTTGAAGCAAGATATAAAATTTACGTTACGTGTCAATATCGTTTTCGTTTATAAGGTCGTATGCTTTACAGACAGACCCCATTTAGCGAACAGCATTTGCCTCCGCAGGCTTGTATAGGCTGATTAATAGTTCTCAATAAATGGATATGATTATTGATTATTACCAGCGAAGGAGAGCCACGAGATAAATATTTAGTAAAAAACCGTCAATCCCAGTTTCCCAAACACAGCGATGGGTCAACTATTCGTACAAATATTCAAGTATTCAGAACTGACGAAGAAGAATTCAATGTTCGCTTCTGATGGTTCAGTTGAATGAAGAGACTCACAACTCAGCCGAGGGTAAGAGGCAGCGTTTTAATGGGTCGAGAATTAAAGATAATTGCGCTCGTTTATCTAATATTTTGATAGTAATTTTATATTTTGAATGAGTTAACCCATCACCGGCGCTGTCAGACGATAGAAATCCTTAGGTCATGCAGACTAGCAAACTACGGTGAAGCTGCATTAAACAATTCAGGATTTAAATCGTTGCAACGCAAAACACGCGAAAGTTGCTGAAGTAAAAATACTAAATAATTAAAAAAGTAAACAAAAATTAGAGGGAGCACCTATCATGTTTCTAATTACTGAGGTTTAACACTATTCTTAGAAAAGAATCCGGTATTCTCCCATACCATCATGATCATCATTAGTAAATCATGATTATCATTAGTACATAATGATTATCATTAGTACATCATGATTATCATTAGTACATAATGATTATCATTAGTACATCATGATCATCATTAGTACATCATGATTATCATTAGTAGTCAGAGATACAAGAGGCAATGTTTCGGTTGTTCCGTTCGTGAAAGCTTGAATCAGTTTCTTCTAAGACAATAGCGGCCGTGGAGCAAAAATGATTCGTTCGAAAAATTACAGATTCGTTCAGATAAACCTAATTATAAAGTCGTCAACGCCATCATTTAATATTTTTAATTTAAAGATGAACTATTATCATTAGTTCACGACGTCAACTATAATTAGTTGACTACATCATTGATAGTCAACATGAAGATTCTCCACAGCAAAACGTGATAGTAACAAATAAGAAAAAATTAAGCGTTAAGACGTATCAATAATTTGGCTTGAAGAAAATAACGTTTCCCTTGATTATCGATGCACGGCATCAAGACGGAAAAGAGCATCTATCGCATTGACAACGGAATATAATTTCGGTTATCATGATTACTATGCCATTCAGCGCAACTGCAATAGTATTTGAATGGCAGTCATTCAAATAAATCAGTTATTTGAATGACTTGATGCAATTATAGTGGCATAGTTTTACAACTCAAGTTGTGTCTAGTGCGAAAAAAGGCTTAATTAAAGAGAATAGGCAGAATTTCGGTTGGAAAACTTGAAAATTTTTATGATTATAGAAAATTTCCTTATAACTATCATGCCGAATTTTAGCATCACATCAAAACCAACGCAACTAACAAGCACCAACTAGGCAAGACCAACACCATTCCACCAGAAGCTTTAAAGTCATATTACTCAGGGAAATAAAGATGCTGCGGAAGCCCATAGCGTAGAGTTAATTAAGTGAATTAATTGACTTTTACAATCTCTCATATTTATTTATAATTAAAAAGAAATCTTGAAAGCGAATATTGGGCTTCTTCAGCTTCAGTTCCCGTTGAGATGGCTTGCTAAGAACTCTCCCTGGAGAGGATCTGCTAAAAACTCTCCCTGGAGAGGATCTGTTAAAAACTCTCCCTAGAGAGGATCTGCTAAGAGCTCATCAGATAGGATCAACTAAGAACTCCTAAGATAAGCAAGAAAGTCTCCCTGACCTAGCCATGTCGTCCTCGTAAGCAACATTGGAGCCGTCGCCGTACTCTCCGTTGAGTTTCATGCGCACGGCCTCCATGTCTTCCTTCGTAAACTTAATTTCCTGCGTCCTGCGACGCTCGTCTTCCCTCCTGCGCTCCTCGGTGATGCGGTTCACTTCTTTCCTCTTGAGGGCCTCGACGCGGTCAGCTTCACGGCGGGACTCCAAATCACGTCGGTTGTTCTCTTCGCGCTGCTTCAGTGACTCAAAGTCAGCTTCAATCTGCAAGTAATACAAATTAAAATCAGGAAATAGTCACACAAGCAATATACAAAATTAGGCTTAAACAATTTGTCAATAGGTTTGATATAAGCACCAAGCTAAGTGACCGAAATAAATTTTGGTAAATAATGAGCGTTCAATGAATTTGCAGCCTAATTGAGGAGCAACAAGCATACCTGCAACAGAAAGATAAATCGGATTCATGTTTTCCTTCAATTTTAAAACAAATACAGAACAGGGATTCGTCCATAAATGCGTACTGATTAGGTTTGCAAGAAGAGCTTCCTCTAAAACACTTGAATTTTGCATCATCATTGATTGAATAAGAACGCTTGTGTAAGCCCAATTGAATCAAGAGACGCGGTTGTACGCTGACGCGTATGAACTTACGAACCAGTGCGAAAAAACGCATTTTTTTCACATCGTTTCACATTGTCACCGATACGTTGGTCGCGACTTTCGTAAGTTAACAGTGATATACAGGGAACGAAGTAGCACCTTAGTGACCTGCTTGATGGGGTTCAGTTTATCCTCTTGAGCCCACCTTAGTGACCCGCTTGATGGGGTTCAGTTTATCCTACTGAGCCCACCTTAGTGACCCGCTTGATGGGGTTCAGTTTATCCTCCTGAGCCCACCTTAGTGACCCGCTTGATAGGATTCAGTTTATCCTCCTGAGCCTCGACAGTTTTGATGAAGTCGTTATGACGCCTGATGAGCTCCTCGACCTCCTCAATACTCTTGCCCAGGTCCTCGTCTTTGACGATCCCCTCGCTGGACTCGATCCAGGACTCGATGAGGGCGGCGTCGCGCAGGAACATCTATAAAACAACTCTAATGTTGATATATACAATCTAATGACGGTATGCAGTCAGAATATGATATAATAATATCATCGCGTCGCGCAGAAACATCTACAAAACAATTCTAATGTTGAAATATACAATCTAATGACGTTATGAATTAAGAATATGATATAATAATATCATCGCGTCGCGCAGGAACATCTACAAAAATGAGGAACATTTTTGAGCATTCATTTCAGGGTTGACGTTCACAATTGCACAATCAAATTACTATCAAAGACAGTTGGAGAGAAATATTACCTTAAAAAGATTTTGATATTTCAGCCTTAAAATGGACATACATTAGACCAACAACAATATAAAATCGGACTTCGCGCGGGTATTCGAAATTTGTAATTTCTGTATATGAGCACGCATGCATTTAAAATAGGATTGTGCCTAACTATAATCAAGAACACACAACACAACAACCGCACGCACAAATTTAAAAAAAAAATCAATCAGACTCACCCTGAGATCCAGATTTTTCTTGTAGATATCATCGCGTTTCCTCCAACAATCGAGAAGGCTGCTCCAGTTATCCTGCAGCGCGGCGACTTTGTCTCCAATTTCCTCGGCCATGAAATGAAGATCTGGTCGATCAATTAGCGAATTACCGTCATTGCTGAGCTTGGCGACGGTCTCGGCACGGCTATCAATCTCAGCCTTGTACTCTTCATGTCTTGAGATGATCGCTTCTGTTGAAGGCACGTCTTTGGGAAGCTCGGGAGCAGTAACCTTGGCACGCATCTCAATAATCCAAGCCATGAGCTCGGACAACTCTCCGAAATACGACTGAAGATTCTCCCTCTGGAAAAGCTTCTCTTTCCTGAGTGCCGAACGTTCCAGCAACGAGTCCCAGATCTCGATGGTTTCGTTATGCTTCACGGAAATGTGTTCTTTGGCGTCCGGGAAAAGTTCCGTCAGTCGCTGAGCTTTAGCCATCAATGAATCCACCTGCGAAGCATTTATATGTTGAGAATGTTAGGCTTAATGTTAGGTCCGTGCATTATTGCATAGCACCTTACGTGAGCTGCCAAATTTTAAATAATCTGGCATATTACTCTTCAACAAGCCAATGAAATGCAGAGCATCGGATGCAACGTCAAGTAATGCAGTAACGTCTAGTTATGCATAACTAGAGTCATTATAGTAACGTACGTATAGTTCTGCAGCTATATATTTAGGATTTTGTAATTGAAGTTTAGAGAAACCGTGAGATTACCTGAGAATAAATATTTTTACAGAAATCAACTTTGGTAGAGAGAATTTTCCTATAATTTTTACCACTAACTTGTTTCTCGAAAGCTCTAATGCATACCTATCTCGCTACCATTCTATCATTAATCTCTTGAACGTTAAATAAAGTTGCAAAGTTTTGATATTATATCTATACATAATTATAAATTTAATACCGTAATTATATATTATATTATGGACCATATAATTAATATACAGACTTGTTCCCTGACGGCAGCGAGGTCTCTCTCAAAGCCGTGGTGGCGTCGTGCCAGGGACTGTATGGTCTCGAGGTCCTGTCCGTAATCCTCAGAGGATATCGCCGCGTCCTTCTCCACGATCCAGCGGATTGTCTCGTCCGCGTCCCGGTCAAACACGTGCACCTGATTTAATAACACAAATTTGTACCTATCTAACTTGATGACATTTACTAATGTTAATACAAAGAGCATGAGAATAACGTACAAAGAAGCAACTGAAAATAAAGAAAAGAAAAAATCCTTTTAACACAAATTTGCACCAAGCTAACTTGATAAAATTTACTGATGTTTATGCCGATAGAATAACCTTAAACCAAAAATCATCAACTGAAATAAAATAAGAAAAAAATATCAAGGACAATAACGGAGCAGCGAGACAGGAAAAAAAAATCGACGATAGCACACTAAATAGAATTCGTCTGGTACACGTTAATAGAAAAAGTTACTAATATGATCCAATATTTTTTAGTTTGACTTGTACGCAAATCCAACAGAAAATTTAATAGGGTTTCCCTTACTTGTTTTGCTCCAGCGAGGGCCTCTTGACGAGCGCTTGCGAGTTCTCGCAGGTCCTCCCACAACTGTTCTACCTCCTCCAACTGTGGATTAGGAACATGTCCTTATATATAATAAATTTCAAACTCAGATAAAAGGTGGATAATAAGTTATAGCTACGCCATTTTGAAAAAAGAAATACCGACAGGGCATCAAAAATGTCAGGTGAAGTCAGATTGGAAATTTTTGCTAGGAAAAAACTGCGCATTCGTTGCTTCAATTAGTGAATTTGTATTTGAACTACGGATAATAAGTTATGAGTTCAAACATTAAACACTTAAATAATTTAGTACTAAGTTGCATTACATTAGGTTAACTCTACTGTGACTAATTACGAAACATACCTACACACGAAAATCGACCGAAACGAACCTGAATGAAAATACGACCTATTTGGTCAGTTTTCGCACGCAACCTTTGTAGGATTATTAATATTTAAATAACATAATCCTAAAAACAGTCAACAATAAGTTGTAACAAGATGCCGTTCGAGCGATCATCATAACACTCATGCTTACCTTTGCACTGATTTGATCAGAATCAGGGTGCTTGTCCTCGAGAAGTTTGTCGCCTTCAGTTTTGATGCGAGCGACTTTAGCATCGTTAGCAGCCAGTGACGTCATGAAGCTCTCGAACTTCTGGATGAGCAGCTCGACGTGCTCCACGTCACGCCCGTAGTCCTCGCTAGCGGCCACCGTCATCTGTGGCAGACGATCATGCTAATAGTCAACACGGGCCTGCTTATATGTCCACTATCAACTGACTACTGCTGTAGGCTTCTATCAACATTGAACTGTCGGTTTCGAACTATAGGTCTCTAACTGTTTGTTTCGAAATGTCGGCTTCTAACTGTAAACTCTCAACTGTTGGGAGTGTCCCAACAATCAATTTCCATACATATATAAAATTTTACAGTTTAAATAAAAACTCATATGCCTGGTAACATATGATAAAACTAGCATTGTAATACCAGAAATATAGAAACAAGTGAAGTTTATTGGTAAAAGTTCTCTTTAATTATACGAACTTTACAGCTGTTAATATAAGCTTACAAGAAAACGAAGAGGTCACCTGTAGACAGAAAAAGGAGATCTTTTTCTATGAAAATAGAGGGTGTAAATAACAAACACAAGTTCGTAGAATGATGGAAAAGAGACCTGTTCATTAAGCTGTTCCAGGAGGAGGTCGGTGCGACGCAGGAAAGCGTAGAGCTGCTCGCTCTGCTGGAGGCGGCGAGACCGCTGCTCACACAGCATCTCAACCTCGTTGTGGTCCTTGCGTAGCCCGCTCTGCTCAGTCAACAATTAACGATTAATTCATTAATTAGATAAATGAATCTATTTTAATTAGATAAATTAAATCTATTTTAATTAGATAAATTAAATCTATTCCAATTAGATAAATTAAATCTATTTTCAATTAGATAAATTAAATCTATTTTTAATTAGATAAATTAAATAGATTTTTAATTAGAAAAATTAAATCTATTTTTAATTAATTAAATTAAATATATTTCCAATTAGTTAAATTAAATCTGTTACATTATTAAATAATAATTGACCAATTAAATTGATACATGGTACCTAAAGTATATTAGGTGTCACGGACTAAGCACAGTAATCGTAATAACGTCAGTAAGTGACAGCAGGCTCAGCACAGCGCCAAAAAACTTCACGATTAAATGCTATGCAGAAAATGCGATTAAACTTACTTGATTATTACGTGCACTAAAAAAATTTTAAAAACATCACTCGGTGATCGAAGAGTGCAATGGTAATGATCGCTTCACTATAAGCGCTGAACCGCATTAAATTATCAAACTCACTTGCTCCAATACTGAGCAGGATTATTCGTCAGAATTGTTAAGACATATCTTGATAATAACACAAAAGTGAACTGCGTTTACAGCACCAGCAAAAAGTGGTGTGCAAGCGCTTGAGTGAAGGTACATTCACATTTATTCCTCCGTAGCAGTAATATTGCGCCTGAAAGCTCCTAAGACCACCGACAGTCTGATACAGATGCCATTTGCACTTCACTGCAAAGTGCGTTCTAAAGTTCTCGCTACTGCCGGCACTGACACAGTATGACTGCATTGCATCCGCAATATCATATTCATTACAATCATATTCATTACAATCATATTCATTACAATGACTTGGTTGCAATGACACATTTCACTGCACGCATTCAACAATGACTCGGTTGCAATGACACATTTCACTGCACGCATTCAACAATGACTCGGTTGCAATGACACATTTCACTGCACGCATTCAACAATGACTCGGTTGCAATGACACATTTCACTGCACGCATTCAACAATGACTCGACAGCAATGACATATTTCACTGCACGCATTCAACAATGACTCGACAGCAATGACATATTTCACTGCACGCATTCAACAATGACTCAGGTTACAATGGCCACCGAGTATCGCACTCACCATTATTTTATTGATGTTATCGCTGTCGAAGTGCCCTCGCTCCGTGAGTTTGGCGGCAGTGGTGCCCAGATTTTCAACGGTTGAATGAAAAGACTTAATGTCCCGGGTAAGAATTTCCAGTTTCTTGATGAGAATTTGCGTGGAGTCTTCGTCGCGGCCGTAGTCTTGAGACAACACCAACGGTCGCTTCTCCTTCAGGTAGCCTTGAGCTTCGTTAACTTCTGAGTAGAACTGAAATATATCAAACAGGATTAGGTTATGAGAAATTCAATGTAGACCCATGTCGCTTGTAGCACGCGTTGTAATAAATATATTAATAGAATAATATTGTAATTCAGCGACTTTGGTGCAGGCTGCACGAACACGTGCAGCCCTTTTCCCTGGTTTTGAAAAGTTGCTACGCTGAAAAGTCAGTAAATACTCGTGACAGTAACAATGTTGGCCAGAGTAGATAAGGTCCATATTAATTTAAAATTTAAAAATTTAAAAAAGGCAAAAATCCGTGACAGAAATTAAAATAAAAAAATTTCGATTTCTAAATCTAAAATTTGCAACACCATTAACTAACATTCATTTTACAGTCCTACTCGCTCATTTAAGCATTCTACTCACAGATTTCATCTTGTTAACTACTTATCGCTTGCCTCTTCCTTATTATTTTAAAGATTAGCTTCAAGAACTACAAATTGATTTCAAAACCCATATTATATTTTATACTAACCGTATATTGTTTTCTCTAGCAGAAGCAATGAAGAATAATAATAACAAAATAATGACAATAAGTTCTACTCACAATAATAGAAATAATAAATTCTACTCACAATAATGGTACGCACAATAATATTATTAATAAGTTCTACTAACAACAAAAGAAATAATAAGTTCTACATGCAATGATAGAAATAAAATGTTCTACTCGCAACAATAGAAATAATAAGTTCTATGTACAATAATAGAAATAATAAGTTCTACTCACAATAATAGTATTAATAAGTTCTACTCACAATAAAAGAATTAATAAGTTTTACTCACAGTTTGTACTTCCTGCGCGTCCATGAGCCTAAGTTTCCTGACGCTGGCGGCATCCTTGAGGCTCCTGAAGGCCCTGGTGAGGTGGTCACAGCGGGAGCTGATGTCCTCTGAAGCAAAGTGTCCTGAGCGAATCATTTGCTGGGCACGGCTGTTGACGCTGCTTACCACGGGGTCGTGCGACACGATCTCCGCCTCCAGAGCCTGAGGATTAACATTTAGAGTTTTAATCATATTACATTTATAGTTTTATTCATATCATATTTATAGTTTTATTCATATTACATTTATATTTTTATTCATATTATATTTATAGTTTTATTTATATTACATTTATGGTTTTAATCATATTGCATTTTTGATCAAACCACTACGAAGCCGTGCGATGCGATCTCAGCCTACAGTGCCTGGCATTAACATTTAGAGCTTTTCTCATATTACATTTTTGGTTTGAAATTAACATTTATAGTTTTTATAATACTACAGTTTTGGTTTAATCATATTGCATTTCTGATCTAACCATTTCGGGGTCGTGAGACACGATCTCAGCCTCCAGAGCCTGGCATTTACATTTAGAATTTTAATCATATTACATTAACATTCATAGTTTTAATCATGCCTACTCACAATATAAAGCAATAATAAATATAGTTTAAGTGACTTGATGATTTCTATACATAAGGCTTTAATAATCCTAGTTGAACAGACTTGATGTTTCTTGATGTAATCTATTCATAATGTCTATTCATAACATAAGACTACAATAGTCCTAGTTCAACATACTTGATGCTTCTTGATGTAGTCTATTCAAAATGTCTATTCATAATATAAGGCCACAATAAGCATAATTCAACAGACTTGATGTTTCTTGATGTAATATATTCAAAATGCCTACTCATAATAATATATTATGAGATATATATACACATATTAATCACATGACTTGATGATTTCTATACATAATATAAGGCCACAATAAGCATAATTCAACAGACTTGATGTTTCTTGATGTAGTTCTGTACGGCAGTAAGGCTGTCACCCAGCGCGTCGCTCTCGGCGAGCGGCGTCTTCTCGTGCAGCCACAGCAGTTCCTCGTCGACGTCCCGCAGCAGCTCCTGCAGCAGCAGCGCTGCAGACAAGTTCTCCTGCCGTATCTGCAGAGGTTCTTGCAGACTCTCGTATCTGTATAAGATTCAAATAATTACATATGCATTTACTAAAATATTATAGAATTTTCGAGTCTTTCAGCGCTGCAGACAAGTTCTCCTGCCGTATCTGCAGAGGTTCTTGTAGGCCCTCGTACCTGAATAACAGTCAAATAATTAGATATGAAGCAGCGCTACAGACAAGTTCTCCTGCCGTATCTGCAGAGGTTCTTGTAGGCTCTCGTACCTGAATAATATTCAAATAATTAGATATGAAGCAGCGCTACAGACAAGTTCTCCTGCCGTATCTGCAGAGGTTCTTGTAGGCTCTCGTATCTGAATAATATTCAAATAATTAAACATGAATTTAATAACCTATTTGAAAAATTTCGCTTGTGAGAACGTTTTCAAACATTATCTCAATTTTTTTCAGTTGTAAATTCCTTCAAAAGCATGTAAGAACATTAATGTCGGCTAGATAACTATAACTATACCTGAATTGCACGAAGTCCCTTTCCTTCATTAATAATTTATTAAAAAAAATTCACTATAACAACACTACAAGAATACTCAACAGTTTCATTGAATAAAAAAATTTTTAGCTATTACCTTTTGGCGATTCCATTTGTGCGATCCAGAATTTCTTCTTTCATGAAGTGGTCTTCCTTGGCAAAGGCTTTAGCAACCTCCTGATGAAAGAAATTATGTTTTGAATTTTCATTCATTGCATGCATACAGAATTGTTGCAGAATTAATTATTGCTCTTTAAATTAGAGTCAAAACACAGTCAAATGACTTTAAATTCGTTCCAATGGCTGGTACAACTCACTGATTTTGCTGCTGAATTTATAACTTGATAAACAATTAATCAGTTATGAGAGATCTCTGCCACGCAACACTGCATCTCCCAACATCACTAAACCATTCTTCATTGAATCAAAGCTCATATAATTCATATAATCTAGCCAATCACGCTACAAAGTATCATAGCGGTTAATTGAACTGATTGTTATTAGATGACAAGGAATAACATCTTTTCGTAGGCACTCGGTAAGCCATATAATTTCGTCAAGCCATATAATTTAGCTAATCAAGGGTCATATCAGGTAATTGGTAATAGGTATGTGTAGAGGCAGACATAACTGGCTCTGTTCGATCTCGACGTTGTGGAGTTGTGGATGACGAATAGTACCAACATCTCTTCGTAGATACTCATCAAGCCATATAATTTCGTCAAGCCATATAATTAAGCTAATCAAGAATCATATCAGGTCATTTGTAATCGGTATGTGTGGGGACAGACATACCTGACTCTGTTCGATCTCTACGTTGTGTGCGGTCACGTCTTGCATGAGTGAGGTCATATAAACCATATACTTAAGCTAATCAAGAGTCATATCACATATCAGGTAATCGGTATGTGTAGAGGCAGACATACCTGACTCTGTTCGATCTCTACGTTGTGTGCGGTCACGTCTTGCATGAGTTTATTGTTCTTGTTGATGAGGGCGTGCACGGACGTAAGGTCGCGGCCGTGGTCCTCCGACTGCAGCGCTGTCTCTACCTCGTCCATCCACGCGTCCAGGTCGTCAAGCGTGCGTCCAAACAACAGCGCCTGCACAACGATTAAACTTCAGTAAATTTCGACCAAGATAACAAGCAAAATATACATAACAAAATAATATTAATATTAGCAAAAAGGGGGATGGGGAGGAGGAGAGGAGGAGGGCAAAGAGGTAGAGGGGGGTCAGTAAATCCCGACCAAGAAAACAAGCAAAATACATAACAAAATAATATAATCAAAAATAAGCTCAAATAGATACAGGTGCAATGCCTTGTTGAATAATGCAAAGTGAATTATGATTTGTTATTTGGATTTGCACAATCAATGAGCTTCAGTAAATCCCGACCAAGAGAGCAAGCAAATATACATAGCAAAATAATATAAGCAAAAGTAAGATCAAATATGTATAGAATGCATTATTGAATAATGCAAAGTGAATTAGGATTTATTATTCGGATTTACTTGCACTCTAGGACTGTCGAACTTGCGATGGAGATTGACTCCAAAACTGTTTTCCTATAAAGTTATGGTGAATTTTTGTGCCATTTTCTTTGCTTTTAGATACTGAGTAATAAAAATTCTTGAACTAAGGTACCTATGAAATCTTGCGAACTCGTTTATGAAAAGTATGAAATCTTGTTACAAACTCGAAATAAGGTATGATTTCATACTAAGGTATGAAATCTTGTTACGAACTACTACTAAGGTATGAGTTCTTGTTACAAACTAGTACTAAGCTATGATTTCATACTAAGGTATGATTTCTTGTTACGAACTAGTTTAATCTTTCAGTACCTGATAAGCCTGATGAAGTCGCTCCCTCTTGAGGGCCGAGCTGTCCTGCAGCTGCTGCCACAGCGACTCCAGCGCGTCAAGACGAGCCTGGATCTCCGTAGCTGCGTAGTGCTTGGAGGAGAGCAGCTCAGAACCTGACGATATCAAAATTAAAATATAAATATTCTTCTACCGAGCACAAGATCTAATTAATTTCAATGAACCTAGCAAAATTACTAAAATGTGAATAAGAATTATATCTGTCGAGATATTAAGACTCGGAAAATTTGGTAATACCGAAAGTGATTCCAAAAATAACGGATCGAAAGTTCATAAATTATGCCTTGGATTAATTTAGTTTGAACATAGCTCGATCTGAAGCGCTAGAAACTAAAGCCACTAAAACAAACAAACATAGCTTTGAACATAGCTTTCGAAAAGAGTTCGTACACTCATATAGAAGTTGGTGTAATTCGGCAGAAGTTTTTCTTTTATGCAAGTTTGATTAAAGACCAGAGCATGTTTCTTATTAATAAGAAACATGTATAGAAGTCAATACGCACCCTCCTGCAGCACCAGTGACAGTCGTCCAGTGTTTGCATGCAGTTCAGACTCGAAGGCCTGATGCTTCTGCTTCTTGGACTGCAGGTTGCTGGAGTCCATGTATGACTCGTCGTTTGCCACCTGCAGCTTCTCGCCGATCCAGCCTTCGACCTGTCATACAGTAGAGTACAAATTTGGTGACACTTTTGGACACTATCATCGTTTTTAGTAAAACTTAAAAACAACCATACCAATTGGAATTAATGCTGGCATTACTACCAGCAGTTTCTCGCCGATCCAGCCTTCGACCTGTCATAAAGTAGAGTACAAATTTGCTGACACTTTTGGACACTATCATCGTTTATCGTTTTTAGTTGAAATTAAAATCAATGACACCAATAGAAATTAATGGAGGCAATACCATGCACAAGATTAATTGTTTATAGCTAACTGAAAATTGCCATCATTGAAAAATTACTATAGAAGATAATATATAATAATATATTCTTATTGAAGATAAATGGAACAGGGGAAAATCTCATATAGATGAGAACACCGATGACGAAAAATTAATGACATTATGCCAGTACACCCCGCATAATTACAGTATACTGGCATACTTCATATAGTTACAGTATACTGGTATACCTTGTATCTTACAATACACTGGTATACCTCATATAACATACAGCACACCATTATACCTGGTACAACATTCCACTATACCTCGTATACGTTGCGGAGGAACTGTTGCAGAGCGCGCGACATGTTAAGCTTCTCACTCCTGGTCCTAGCGAGGGCAAGGAGCTGCTGTTTCTTCTATACCTCGTATAATATACAGTACACCATTATACCTCTAGCATCCACTATACCTCATATACGTTGCGAAGGAACTGTTGCAGAGCGCGCGACATGTTAAGCTTCTCACTCCTGGTCCCAGCGAGGGCAAGGAGCTGCCGTTTCTTCTCCACGACCTCCGCCATGCGCGCCTTGATGCCCTCACTGTCGAAGTGATCACCCTCCACAAGCGTCTTCCCTAGTTTCTGTGCACAATATAAACATAAATATACGATATATCCATTTGAAATTGAACTTTAAAAATTTCTGTGAATATCAGCATAAATATACGAATTAGCAATTTTAGATTTGACTTTGAAAATTCCTAGTTTCTGTGCACAATATAAACATAAATATACGAATTAGCAGTTTTGGATTAGACTTTGAAAATTCCTAATTTTTGAGCAGAATATCAGCATAAATATAATAATTAGCAATTTGGATTAAATTTCGAAAATTCCCAATTTCTGTGAAGAAGTTCAGCAAAAATATAATATTTAATAATTTAGGATTAAACTTTGGAAATTCCAATTTCTGTGCAAAATATCAGCATAAATATACGAATTATGCATTTTGAATTAAACTTTGAAAATTCCTAATTACTGCGAAGGATATTAAGAGAAGGATAATAATTATAAAATTAGGATTTAACTTCAAAAATTCCTAACTTCTGTGCAGAATATCAGCATAAATGTACGAATTATCCATTTGGGATTAGACTTTGAAAATTCATAATTTCTGTGAAGGATATTAGGAAAAATAAAAGAATTAGTAATTTTGGATTAAACTTTAGAAATTCATAATTTCTGTGAAGAATATTAGGACAAATATACGAATTATCCATTTTGGAGTAAACTTTGTGAAAATTCATAATTTCTGTGATGAATATAAGGAAAAATATAATAATTATCAATGTTGGGTTAAACTTTGAAAATTCCTAATTTATATTAAACATAATAGGAAAAAATGTGGATCATCATGTGTGGATAATACTATAGAAAATTGTTAGCATTATAGTGAGTTTTGATGAATTTTTATTCATAAATGAAATCGCCAAACCCTATTATTTGGAAAGAAGAGTTTGCAGCATGATGATTTTGATTAAATTTGGCATCAGAAATAAATCTGTTGACTCGATTATTCAATATTAAAATAACCCAAGGGAACCGACTGCACCAGTTGTTACTATACTGGACTTAAGTATTGAGTGGAGTAAAACTTCAAGTCAAGTAAAACTCCGAGTCGAGTAAAACTCCGAGTCGAGTAAAACTCCGAGTCGAGTAAAACTCCGAGTCGAGTAAAACTCCGAGTCGAGTAAAACTCCGAGTCGAGTAAAACTCCGAGTGGAGTAAAACTCCGAGTGGAGTAAAACTCCGAGTCGTGTCTTGATGAGCATGAATGAATGAATTTCTACCCTGGAAGTAAGAGTAAAAGTAAAGTGAGAGTATTGCAGTTTACCAGCATATGATCAATCTTGGAACTCTGAGCCTCAAACGACGTCTCGAAGGCCGCGTGCTTACGCATCAGAGCCTCTACGCTGCCGAGGGAGTCCTGAGGGCAACACCGCGATAAAAAAAAAACACGTAACTTTTGAAGACGTGTCGATGAGAGATAAAACATACTCAAATAAAAGAAGATATCAATTGGGATTGTGTATACATAAGTAAACAAGTAGTTATAGCTCATTCTTAGTGATGATAGAAACCAAAAAGGCGACAACTATTGTGCTGATACAAAATTCAGAGGAAAGGTTATATAAGGCTGACCACTAATGCTAACTAAGACTAGAAAATGGCATGTAACCTAAATAGCTATGTTACCATTGAACATAATATATTCAGAAGTTAAAATATGGCCAATAAATAACTTCGTTTTTTAACATATGCTCATGCAACACGTTTAAAAAAATAAGCTGAATTAATTAATTAAGACGAGGTTACGGTAAATAGCTATGGCGTTAAACTCACGCCGAGGTCAGAGTTGTTAAGAAAAGCTTGTTGGTCAGCGAGCCAATCAGAAGCAAGTCTTGCCATGTTCAGGAATACTTGCAGCTGATTGGCCTGTGCAAGCTTATCTTGACGAGCCTCCCACTCCGACAAAACCTGCACGAACAAATATACAATGTTTTAAACGAACTCTATGGTCAATTTCAAGGTCATTTGAAAGTAGTAGAAATTTCAAGGTCTCGAAAATATGGTCAATTTCAAGGTCATTTAAAAGTAGTAAAAATTTCAAGGTCACAGTTTCAAGGTCTCGAAAATATGGTCAAATAAGGGTGAAAAATTCTGTTTAAATTCACGCACGTAGAGCTGACATTACAGGTTGAATCGCTCGCTGAATGACGAAATTCAGTAGCAATATAAATTGTCTGGCCAATCTCAAAGCGCCTTCTAAATTAAGTCTCGTGGAACAGATCTTATCCTGCACCCCCTGCAGGGTGACCAGACCCTGGGAGATGGTCTGCCGGTACACACCTTATCCTGCACCCCCTGCAGGGTGACCAAACCCTGGGAGATGGTCTGCTGGTACACACCTTATCCTGCACCCCTGCAGGGTGATAAGACCCTGGGAGATGGTCTGCTGGTACACACCTTATCCTGCACCCCCTGCAGGGTGATAAGACCCAGGGAGATGGTCTGCCGGTACACACCTTATCCTGCACCCCCTGCAGGGTGATAAGACCCTGGGAGATGGTCTGCCGGTACACACCTTATCCTACACCCCCTGCAGGGTGATAAGACCCTGGGAGATGGTCTGCTGGTACACACCTTATCCTGCACCCCCTGCAGCGTGATCAGACCCTGGGAGATGGTCACCCTGCAGGGTGACCAGACCCTGGGAGATGGTCTGCCGGTACACACCTTATCCTGCACCCCCTGCAGGGTGACCAGACCCTGGGAGATGGTCTGCTGGTCTTTGTGCTCGTCGGCGACGAGGCTCTCGCCAAACTCGCGCAGCTGCTTGAAGTCGTGGCGGCGCCCTTCAATCTCCGCCTGAAAACACACAATTTTTCTTTACGTTAAATAATTTTTTTTATTTCAAAAATTAATTAGTTACACTAAACTTGATTCTACAATAAAAAATTATAAAATATAAATCAAAACAACAGTACAAGCGTATAATCATGACTGGTAACTGGATATACGCTGAATAATAATGAAATATAAAATATCAAAGCTAAATGGTTTCAAATGAAAAGGACAACATGGGTTAAACTTACTATTAATCATTACAAACTTTAAATAAATTGTGAGCTTTATATCAGAAAATAACCTTAGACAATTCGACCAGCTTTTAGGAATTTTATCAATTAAACTTCGAGACAATTAGACAATTCGAGCATTTGTTAGCAGTTACATCAATTAGAGTTTGAGGCAATTAGACAATTTGTTAGGAGTTACATCAATTATAGTTTGAGGCAATTAGACAATTTGTTAGGAGTTACATCAATTAGAGTTTGAGGCAATTAGACAATTTGTTAGGAGTTTCATCAATTAGAGTTTGAGACAATTAGACAATTTGTTAGGAGTTACATCAATTAGAGTTTAAAGCAATTAGACAATTTGTTAGGAGTTACATCAATTAGAGTTTAAGGCAATTAGACAATTTGTTAGGAGTTTCATCAATTAGAGTTTAAAGCAATTAGACAATTTGTTAGGAGTTTCATCAATTAGAGTTTAAGACAATTAGACAATTAGACTATACGTTAGCTCTTCATAAATATTTAGGGTCCTGACCTTCTTCTCCTGATGGGTGTGTAGGAGGGCCTGCGCCTCGGTGGCGTTGGAGGGCAGAGGCGCGGAGGTCAGCGCCTGAACAAGAGCTTCTGCCCACTTCTCCAGCTCACGCGACTCACTCTGCACGACGTGGAGAAGTAAATAAAGAAGGAGATAAAGAATAAAGAAGTAAATTAAGAATAAAAAGGTAAATAAGGAATAGAGAAGTAAAGTAAATAAAGAATAAAGAAGTAAATAAGGAATAGAGAAGTAAATAAAGAATAAATAAGTAAATAAAGAATAAAGAAGTAGATAAAGAATAAAGAAGTAAATAAAGAATAAAGAAGTAAATAAGGAATAAAGAAGTAAATAAGGAATAAAGAAGTAAATAAAGAATAAAGAAGTAAATTAAGAATGAAGAAGTAAATAAAGAATAAAGAAGTAAATTAAGAATAAAAAGGTAAATAAAGAATAAAGAAGTAAATAAAGAATAAAGAGGTAAATAAAGAATAAAGATTAACGTGTTAGTGTGTTGATAATAATCTACGTAAAGGTAAATCCTTGACTAATGCTGCTTTTGCGGAGAACAGTTATCTTCAAATTGAAGAAAGGTATTCAAATTTGAAGCAAGAGATTCCAAAATCTTAAATATCAAAAACTACAGATTGTAGTTTATGATTATATGGTATGGATGAAAGTATCCGAATATGCTCACCGAGCAAATTAATTAGATTGGACTGAAGGGCACGCACCCGCTATCGCATTATAGCTCGTCACGTAGGCTTTTTTTTTACTCAAATTTGATTCGTTTCGAAACAAAGAAGAGATTGTAGGCAGGTTTTTTTCTACATGCGCCTCCACACGATTGTAAAATGTTAAGCCCTTTTTGAACTACACACATGAAATATATGCGTCTTATTGCGGCACTAATTAAGACAAAATTAACGCATTTTCTCAGCGGTTAACGCATTAACTCAGCGGTTAACGCATTAACTCAGCAGTTAACGCATTAACTCAGCAGTTAACGCATTAACTCAGCAGTTAACGCATTAACTCAGCAGTTCACGCATTAACTCAGCAGTTAACGCATTAACTCAGCAGTTTACGCATTAACTCAGCAGTTAACACATTAACTCAGCAGTTAACGCATTAACTCAGCAGTTAACGCATTAACTCAGCGGTTTACGCGTAAATCATCACCTGGAATCTGTGCAAGGCGTAAGCTGCCCCTAGGGCGCCGTCTCTGTCAGTGCTGGCGGCGTAGAGCTTCTGCCAGGCGTCCTGCACCTCGCTGAGCTTGGCGGCGACATCCTTCTCTTGTGGAGGATACTTGCGTGATAACGAGCTAGCGGCCTTCTCGTGCTCCTTTATTTTGTTGTAAATAGCAGACATGTCCCTGCAGAATATATCAGGCAAATCATCCTTTCGTTCAGTGTGAATATTCTATACATTTCTGTCGAGTATAAACTATTTAAATTATCTCAGTTGATTCTCATGTTCCTTTATTATGTTGTAAATAGCAGACATATCCCTGCAGAATATAGGAGGCAAATCATCATTTCGTTCAGTATGAATATCCCATTAATTTTTGTCAAATGTAAATAATTTAAATTGTATCAATTCATCGTTGTTCTTTTATGCACACAAATACAATAACCTTGTTCTTACATTTAAGACCAATATCTGCCGAGCATTTTCCAAAAATATCACAGTTTCGGGGAAATATAATTCTAAGAAAACCAGGCAATTAGACTCTAAATAAACTGAAGACACGGGCAATCAAGTACAACACTAAGAAGCATCTATAATAATACTTGCGTATATCTCACCTCAGAATATTCTCCTGCTTGCGCTTAAGAGTTTGGACTTGGTAAAGATCTCTGACTTGCGTATATCTCACCTTAGAATATTCTCCTGCTTGCGCTTAAGAGTTTGGACTTGGTAGAGATCTCTGACTTGCGTATATCTCACCTTAGAATATTCTCCTGCTTGCGCTTAAGAGTTTGGACTTGGTAGAGATCTCTGCCTGTCTCTTCTGAAGCGAGGAGAGCAGCTTTCTCTACGATGCGCTCTGTCGTGTCGGTGACGTCGCGGTTAAACGCGTGCACTTCAGCCGCCCCCAGTAAATCCTTGCGGTATGCCTCCAGGGCTCCCTTCAGAGCCGCCCATCTGTCAAATGAAGTTTTCATTATGCAAGTAATCAAGAGAGGTGCTATCGAAACTTGCGGCCTAAGTACACGTAGCTAGGTCTAAGTACATGTAGCGGCCTAAATACACGTAGCGGCCTAATTACACGTTGAGGCCAGAGTACACGTAGAGGCCTAAGTACACGTAGCGGCTTAAGTACACGTAACGGCTCAAGTACACGTAGCAGCGGCTTAATTATACATAGTGGCCTAATTACACTTAGAAACCTAGGTACAGGTAGCAGCCTAATTACACGTTGAGGCCAGAGTACACGTAGAGGCCTAGGTACACGTAGAGGCCTACGTACACGTTATCATTGGTATGGGTAAACTTGCTTGAAATTAAAAGCTTCTCACTCTGCACCATACATTGCTAAACAAGTTCAAGACAACGATATACGAACGTACATGAGACGAGAATTATTACTTGTGGTTAATGTTATCATACATGAGACGAGAATTATTACTTGTGGTTAATGTTATCATACATGAGACGAGAATTATTACTTGTGGTTAAGGTTATCCCTCCGCTTGATGACAGCCCCTGTGTCGCCATGAGCTTGCGACACGATCTTGTCTGCAAGTCTGTTGATGTTGATGAACCTGGCGTCGTCAACGCGCATGTCAGAGTCCACATCGTCAAGCTTACGCATTAGAGACGTGCAATGTTCGTGGTCACGGCCCAGGTCATGGGCCTGTACCAGCAACATCTGCGGGACAAAATATCCAGATCAGGGGCCTTACTTTCAAAACTCGCTAAGTGAACGTAAGTACTTACGCTCTATTTCCTTGTCTATGATTGGTGGATTTTGCTTGAAAGGCCGTCAATGATTGGCTGATGAACTTACGATCTCTTAACTTTTTTTGAAAGTATGGGCCCAGAAATAGTACTTATACTTAATAATTTAACTAACATCACATACAAAAAACTATTCTATAACTCCTTCATGACTCCGAATATTTTGTAGCCTTAATATAATGTAATAATAATATGGTTTTCATCATAGAACTAGATGATGAGAAAAACACTCCAAAAGTAATGAATATGAAATAAATGTTGCTCTATGTATTCTCCTCATAGGGAAGGATAAGGTACTTCTTTGTGGTCCCTCTTTTATGGTAAAAGATAGGGTCTCTATTACGGAGAAAGATAAGAACTCTCTTTTACGGTGAGGAAAAAAATTCCTCTATTATGGTGAGGGATAAGGTCCCTATTAATGGTCCCTCTTTCAAGTTTAGGGGTAGGGTCCCTCACCTTATCTCTGATCCAGGCATCAACTTTCTCACCTTATCTCTGATCCAGGCATCAACTTTCTCGACTTGTGTGTTGAAGCTAAGGATGTCCTGGGCCTCCTCCAGGCCCCTGGAGTGGCCCTCAGCGGTGAGGGTGAGGCGCGTCCAGCGCTCCACCAGCTCATCCACCTGCTGCCTCACCTCCACTGATGAGGCGTGCTCCTTACCGATCAAAATCTCGGCTGAAAATAAAATAATACCAATCATCAATATAGAAAAAATGTAACCTCTCTATACCTTAATAAAACTTATCGGTGCGGCTAACCTGAGATGTATGAAATTAGTTACCCAGCAAAAAAATTATTTAAAAATTTGTAATTCATGCACATCGAATTGAACGTAAGATTCGGGAGTAATTAAATATCTCAATTGGTATTGTGAGCTTTGGCTACCAGCGACAAAATTAAGTTATAAAGCATATATCTTCCAAGAACTGATGATATAGTTCATTTTCCATAGGATTTTCAGAAATGTGAGTCTCAGAAATCTCAAAAATGCGAGTCTCTGCTTTTTCATCTGATAGTTTAAGTATGATGTTATTCTTGTTTAAAATGATCACACTCCTAATTGAGGTATTTTACCACGGATAATCCCACACATTTATAATAAAATATCATTATCATATCAATTAAAATCTCTATTACTGCTAATCAGCTTACCCTTATCTGTAATGTCCTTCATCATAGGTTCGTGAGCGAGAATGAGCCTGACAGTCTTTAAATTAAAATCTCTATCACTGCTAATCATCTTACCCTTATCTGTTATTTCCTTCATCATAGGTTCATGAGCGAGAAGCTCGGCTAGGAAAGCCTGATGTTTCTGAAGTTTCTTGACTTTGTCCTGGAAGGAAGTGACTTCGCCTTTCTGCTTCTCGTTGGCGAGGTGGTTACTCTTCTCATTGATCCACGCGTTCGCGTCAGAGACATCGTTCATGAACTGCGCGTACAGCAGAGCGTCGGCCAACAGCTTCTTGTGGTCTCTGGTACACGAGACGGCAATGTTAATACCAGGATTGTGGTCTCTGCTACACGAGACGGCAATGTTAATACCAGGATTGTGGTCTCTGGTACACGAGACGGCAATGTTAATACCAGGATTGTGGTCTCTGGTACACGAGACGGCAATGTTAATACGAGAATTGAAAACTTAAGAAAAGATTATTTAGTTTTATTATAAATACAGCGTCGAATCTTACTGAATGAAGAAAAAAAAAACAGAAAATAGTGGAATTACGGACAACAATCGAGTAAACAGGCACTAGTGCCAGTATTCAGGAGAATAAACGAGCAAATTGAAGAATCTAAATCATGCACTAAGATCGGGGCAGCAAAGCTTAGTGAAAAAGAACATCAATTATGGCTTGGTCACTATTTTAAAGGCCATTTGATAAAGAATGTGTCTCACTTCGTAGCTCTCTTGACATTGTTCCTGCGCTGGGCGACCTCATCAATTCTGGCTTTGATGTGTGGGGAGTGGAAGTGGTTTTGTTCGACGAGCTTAGCGCCGTGCACTCGTAACGAGTCTAACTTCTCGTCCTGAGCCTCCACCAGCTTCTCAAAAGCCTCGTGTTTCTTCACCTGAAACATAAATAATAAGGCTATGGTTATGACAGATCCGTAAGATAGTTAAAAGAAACAATTTAAATGCGATGGGGATTTTTTTATTATCTATGAAGTACATGGTAGCGTAGGGCGACCGTTGAGACCGGGCATTAAAACATGTGACTAAAGCAGATGGATTATCTGAATAAACGTTAGAGGCGGAACATCGTAACTGAAAGCTAACCCTTGAAACTGCGGTCAAAAATCACGTCTATTTTAAATCATCAACGTAGCATTCAGATCATTCAGTTCAATTGTTGCACTATCAAAATTCACTTACACGTTGCATCGCAAGCACGTGAAGCATCCTAAATACACGTAGCGGAAGATTTCTCGTCTATGGTTGGTAAGTTTAGCTTGAAAAGCCGTCAGTGATTAGCTGACGGCGCTATAAACTAAAAATTTAATTTAATCTAAGGTCTTTTAATTTTATTTTTAACCTGGGTTAAAAATAAAAATTGCGGTCTTACCATGGACTGGACTTGATGTATAGTGTTGGGTATCTCGGCAATGGCGAGGGCGGCCTCTTGCGTAGAGCTGAACGCGTCCAGGTTCTTAGCGTCGCGGAGGAAGAACTGAAGATCGATCAGCTGATCTAGGTAGATCTTTTTGTGCTGCCACGCAGCGTGCAGCTGACTGCGTTCCTCCAGAACCTGTCGTAATTCAGTAATATAAACTCACTTCATCTACTTCATTGGTGGTGCGATCGTATGTTAACTATTGAAATTTATTATTATATTATTCTTAATTTCTGGATAAACTAAATAGATAGTCTAAGCTACATTATTCACTTCATCATGGTGGCATACACACATGAGGATGTACAATGTACAGTTTACATTTATTCAACTACCAATTCTTCTCTTCTGATGATTTTTTTTCTTCAACCACCAAACCATAGCCTTTATTGCCTATTCAACGACAACCTTTAACTAAAAAACCTTATAATTTCTTGACTTTTCACTAAACCATCAAACCCTACAGCCCTGAGACGCCCGAGTCGCCTTAGCCACGCGGTCCCTGACATCAAACCCTACAGCCCTGAGACGCCCGAGTCACCTTAGCCACGCGGTCCCTGACATCAAACCCTACAGCCCTGAGACGCCCGAGTCACCTTAGCCACGCGGTCCCTGACATCAGGCGCGGCGTAGTGCTGGTCCTCGACCATGGCGTTGCCGGCGTCCACGACGCTGGCGAAGAGGTCCTCCCGGGCCTCGATCTCAAGCTTCAGGCGATCGTGTTCCGTCTTGAGGGCCTGTGCTGACGCTGCGTCCCGCACCTGCAGCAACGCGGTAATGTTAACTTTTAAAACATCAATCTCACTGAACAAGGAAGTTATATAAAAAATATAAGTGAGTGAGTTATATAAAAAAGCTATAAGTCAGTACTCACTGCAGTTAGTGAGAGAGAGCGAGTGCATTTTCTCGTCGACGAAAACGTAAAGTCACGGACGAACAGACAGACGGACGGACGGACAGACGGGCATGCGAGCACAATAGTGCATTTTTTCCATAAATGAGGAAATGCGCTAAAAAGTTATAACTCAGTACTCACTGCAGTGAGTGACAGAGAGCGCATTTTCTCAAAATCAACGAAAACGTGGTGACACAGACTGACAGACGGACGGACGGACGGACGGACATGACGAGCACAATAGCGCTTTTTTTCCATAAATGAAAAAATGCGCTAATAACATTAGATTTATTTTAGAATTATGAGATAATAATCGAAACAATTAATTGGCCAGCACATTTCAAATAAGCATATAAATGCCGGCATTTTCATCATGCCAACAATGCATTGAATCTCATTCTTTTGATTTTGCGTGCGAAAATAATCTGAATAATTTGAGAAAATACACCAATACGATGAGCATAATAGGCTTTTTCACGACAGCTACCGAACTTACGAACTTAGTACTAACCTTAACCTTAACTTATTTCTAACTTGATTATTAATTAACTTATTTCTAACTTTATTATTATTAACCTTAACTTATTACTAACCATATTATTATTAAAATTAACTCATTACTAACATTATTATTATTAACCTTAACTTATTACTAACCTTATTATTA
This sequence comes from Hyalella azteca, assembly GCF_000764305.2. Taxonomy (NCBI): domain Eukaryota; kingdom Metazoa; phylum Arthropoda; class Malacostraca; order Amphipoda; family Hyalellidae; genus Hyalella; species Hyalella azteca. The sequence goes on from NW_025941620.1 coordinate 482,852, forward strand.
TTAACCTTAACTTAGTACTAACCTTATTATTATTAACCTTAACTTAGTACTAACCTTATTATTATTAACCTTAACTTAGTACTAACCTTATTATTATTAACCTTAACTTATTACTAACCTTATTACTATTAACCTTAACTTACTACTAACCTTCTCTTGAGTCTTCATGCTGGAGCGCAGGTCGCACGACCAGGATAGCAAGTCCCGGGACTGTGTGAACGAAATTAACGGATGAAAAATGTTGTAATTTATACCTATAATAATTATAAATATTATTATATATTATAATTAATAATTATAATAATTAATATTATATAAATTATAATTATTATAATTATAAATTATATTTACATACCTAATTAATATAGTCATGTTTTACTAAAGGCTGTTGATATATCCTAGCAAAATGCAGCGTTAAAAAGCACGTTCATGGTATCATCTGTGGTAATAATAAATAAAAACAAACAGGAATTATAGCTCATACTGATAGGATCCTAGCCGTTCGGAAGACAACAAAAGTAACCTGGGAAGAAAGCTGGACAAACGAAAAAAAAAAACGAAACTGATCGAGGACTCTCAAACTGAGGTCATTTTCGAACATTGTTAGAGAGAAATTCTCAGTGAATAATCGAAAAAATAACATTAATGCATGACATAAAAATAAAGCAGATTCCGCAGAGAATATGGGAGAGTCGCTGATGTCTTTTTATATGTGTAAGTGTAAAACTTCCGCAGAGAATGTGGCCTATATATGTAGAAAATGGCCTTATATGTAAAGTGTACTAATATGCAAATTCTGCAGAGAATGTGGCCTATATATGTAGGATGTAGTTTATTATATACAAGTGTCACCTGAGCCAAGAATGAGAGCAGTCGTGCTTTTTATAAGTACACATATGTATATATAAATATACGTATATACAATTGTCACCTGAGCCAAGAATTATGAATTCATTCAGCCGATATAATTTAACAACACCTGCATAGAAAAAAATATTATTATTTATTCGTCACCCAAGAAAATTTTCAAAATTATGAATTCATTCAGCCGATATAATTTAACCAAAACCTGCTCAGAAAATATTATTTATTCGTCAATCAACAAAATCTTCCCAATTATGAATTCATTCAGCTGATGTAATTTAATCAACACCTACCCATAAAATATTATTTATTCGTCAATCAACAAATCTTCCAAATTATGGATTCATTCAGCCGATATAATTTAACCAACACCTGCTCATATAATATTGTTCGTTCGTCATCCAAGAAAATTTTCCGAATAATGAATTCACTCAGCCGATATAATTTAACAACACCTGCTCAGAAAAAATTATGTATTCGTCAATCAACAAAATCTTCAAAATTATGAATACATTCAGCCGATATAATTTAAAGTCATTCATCGATAAACTAAGTCACTCCCTAATTTAAATTATAAATAATTTCAAGTGGCTCTAGATGAGCGACTGCACAATGAGCAATACAAACACTTGAATATTTTCAAAATAATTACTTCTCAGATGAATAAGAAGTTGCAAAACTGATAAATAATAAGAATTAGTGGCAACACTGATGGATGTTGAAGAGAGACTGTATAGCTTTGAGCACTTCAAACACTCTTAATATATTGCAATGAACTGCTTCATAAATGATCGATGTTTGTGGATGTTGAGGAGAGACTGTACATGCATATAGCACTTTAACAGCTCTAATATATTGCAATGAACTACTTCAGAAATGATCGATGTTTGTGGACGTTGAAGAGAGACTGTACAGCTATGAGCACTTCAAACACTCTAATATATTGCAATGAACTACTTCAGAAATGATCGATGTTTGTGGATGCTGAAGAGAGACTGTACATGCATATAGCACTTTAACAGCTCCAATATATTGCAATGAACTGCTTCAGAAATGATCGATGTTTGTGGATGTTGAAGAGAGATTGCACAGCTATGAGCACTTCAAACACAATATATTGCAATGAACTACTTCAGAAATGATCGATGTTTGACAAGCAAAGCTTAATACAACACGAGCCGAACCTGAAGCTGCGCTTCGAGCGCCACGAGATCATTTTCGAAGCCTTCGTGTTTCCTGAGCAGAGCTTGCACAGAGTGAACGTCTTTGCCGAGATCGTCAGAGACCATTTTGTCCTTCTCGTGGATCCGAGACAAGGCGTCAGCCACGTCTCTGTTGAAGCGGTGGATCTCGGCGGCAGCATCCAACTTTTCATCCCGGTTCGCGATGGCATCCAGAAGAGCGTTCCAGGCGGCCCTGGATCATCAAGTATCAATGAAAAATACATAAATATCATTAGGAAACCTATATAAACGAAAAATAATTTATTTTTATTAACTAAATATGGCACGAGTTCTAAGTTCACATATCGCCCGCGTTCAAGTTCATGCTGCACGATTTCAATGGTTGATTAAAATAATGACGATACTCTGAATATATGCATTTTACGTACAAATTCTCGAGAGTAACTCTCCCCAGATGTCCCGACGAGGGTCCAGGAAATCTATCTGGCGACTACACTGTTAGAAAAAACGGTGAAAAAACGGTCCCCACTGGCATTCTAGTGGCCGGTCGCCCCGTGAAAATATAGTGTTTCGCCGTTTTTATCAGATTTTATACGGATTTCTAGTGTAAAATTAGAATAAAAATGGCGACACGGTGTTTCTTTTCACGTACCGACCGGCCACTGAAACGCTGGTAATACCGTTAACGGTAATTTTTCTAACAGTGTACAAACCGCAGCCAATCTCACCTGACGACGGCGTGATATTTAGTGACCTCGACCCTGTGCTCGGAGGCTTGGCCTGCAGGGTGTTTGCCATCTACAGCGTCAGAGCTACGCATGCCAAGAACAAATAAGCCCGGGTTAGTCCAGGGAAAATGTGCCTTCGTGAGTCGAGCGAACGACAAGATCGGGCAAGTCAAAGTCACGTAGGTGACTTTAGACGTGACAATAAAGTCACGTGCATATGTTAGTCAAGAAAATTTGAGTCTAGAACAGAAGTTGAAGGGTTACCAAATAAAAGAATGTACATATTCATACTTTCGTTGACTTATAAGTCAACGAAAGTTGAATTTTTTAATATTGATTTAATTCAATAATTGCCCATTTAAGCTCGCCTCCCATATGACTTCGATAAAGCAGACTCGCAATATTGAACGAGTCAATGAACTAGGTAAAGTGTGTATTAAGGGAATTCTTTTAAAGTATTTGAAATGTTATTAGCAAAACAAAGCTTGCCTCGATAAGATTAAGAAAGGCTTTAAGGCACGGGCAATGATGAGATAATAGACGCAAGGCTAATCTGCCAGTAAATTAATTGTTTTCCAACTTCCAGAAACAAAGAAACTGGTAAGAAAGTTAACGAGTTAGACATAAAAAGCGTTTTTATTTACAGAGATAAAATTTTTAAATAATGGCGGAAGAATATTGTACAACAATTTTTAATAACTTATTGGAAAATTTACGAATAAAATGAAGCCACTTAATAAATCTGAGATAAATTAAAGCTACTTCATACATAATTATGAAATAATTAAATATTGATCATCATAATTATGAAATAATTAAATATTGAACATAAAGAATATAATATTATTTGGAAATAATTAGTAATGAATTACGGTTAATACAAATTTGTGGAATTGTCTTGCATTATCTTATTAAAGCAATTACCAAAGAATAAATGCAGTGAGACGGATCGTAAAAAAGTACCTCAAGTGCAACAAGAGAACAATCATGTAAATAAAAATGAGCTGGTCGCTTTGTAATAAGACTACAATGAGCTACTTCATACTACAATATTCTCATCTCAGACTAGCAGAAGAATTATCGGTACTTTAAAATAAGTACAAGGAGGGAGGAACCTAGAGGAAACGAAGGATTTTATAGAGCACAAATGACGATAACGATCATGCATTAGCTTAGAATATAGACTATTTGTTACAGAAAAAGTTAGCATAAGCACATTGAATTAATGTATGTTAAACATACCGTAATTCCTGCTCTAGAAGCATTGAATGTATGTTAGATATAATTCTTGCACTAGAAGTTATGTGCACTAATTCATGCTCTAAAGTGTTCCCCAAAATAAAGTAGAGTTTTCCACTTACCTATTTCGAAACTTGAAATCAACTGTGCTGGCCGATAGCCAAGGCTTGGCACAATTTCGCACGATTTTTATCTAGCCAATTCAAAGTGAAATATCATACGGCAACCTAAGGCATCACCTAGAAACAGACATTGTGGCGAGCCAGAAGTCAAGACGACTGGTCATAACTGAATCATAATTGAACCATAATTGAACTAAAATTCAACCATGCACAACTGAACCATAACTGAACAACTTTATGGCTAACGAACTAAACCATAATTGAACCACAATTGAACTATAATTCAACCATGTACAATTGAACCATAACTGAACAACTTTATGGCTAATGGTACTGAACCATAATTGAACCATAATTCAAAGCGTCTCAATGAGAAAACCAAGGCAGTTTTCCTCGAATAGAGCTCACAATTAAGGATACTTCTTAAAATCAGTAAAATAGGCAAAGTTTCAAAAAATAATTGCCCCATTCTAACACGTGTAGGTGAAATGAACCATCATACGGTACCTGAGCTGGAATTTTTATATTTACTGTAAAATTCAATTAAAAATAATTTAAATTTTTAAATAAAACATATATGTGAGAGGAATGATCATACCTGAGCTAGAGTTTTTACAATTACTGTACAGTTCAACAAAAATAATTGAATTTTTAAAATAAAACGTGTATGTGAAAGGAACCATCATACCTGACTGAGAGAAACCATCATATATACTTGAGCTGGAGCTGCTGGAGTTTTTACATTTACTATATAAAATTCACTTAAAAATGATTAAATTTTTGAAATAAAACATGTAGGTGAGAGGAATGATCATACCTGAGCTGGAGTTGGTTAGTCTCGATGTCGTGAGTGTAGGGGCTGTCGTTAGCCACGAGTTTTTTAGCGAGCTCCTCGCATTGATTGAAGCGTTCATAACCTGCCTCCACCCTGTGCTTGAAGTCCAAGAACTTTGCTTGCAGAACCTGCACATCGCAACCATTTGCGTCATTGTGAATATTTTATGTGAATATCTTATAACTTTTACAAGTTATTTAAATATTTTATGATCTATGCGAAGCCTCTATACCTTATGCTTTAAGTCCAAGAACTTTGCCAGTAGAACCTGCACATCGCAACCATTTGCGCCATTGTGAATATTTTAAGTGAATATTTTATAACTTTTATAAGTTATTTAAATATTTTATGATCTATGCGCAGCCTCTATACCTTATGCTTTAAGTCGAAGAACTTTGCTTGCAGAACCTGCACATCGCAAGCATGGGCGCCATTGTGAATGTTTTATGTAAATATCTTATAACTATACGTATTGACTATAATATTGAAATATCTTATGACATATTATGACCCCACCCCTCTGTCGTTTTTGCCAGTCCTCCAAGTGCACGATATAATTTATATGAATATTTTATGATTTATACGCAGGCTCCACCCTGTGCTTGAAATCCAAGAACTTTGCTTGCATCAGTATTATGGGCGCATATGTATATCTTATATTCTTAAAATGATGGTTCATTACAACCATACCAATTACCTCTTCATCGCTCATTACCTATCGCTCATGATTTCGTCTGCACCAATCAGGTTATGATCAAATTATAATACTACTTTTAGCGCAATACTATTATACAATAATAATTAAAAGATAAAGAATATGAGCATGATTTCGAGCGTGCAGTCGTAACGCTGGTATTACACGCAGCAGACAAAAATCACTCAATAAATTAAAGCACAAATATTCTGTCTCGTAAGCACATCTTCATATTCACGTGTCGGAAATTGTACTCGAAATAACAAAAACTTTCGTCTCAGTTCCAAAGTATAAATGCCATGATATTATTAATATTTTGATATTATAAAACGTCTCAGTTTGATAGGTATAAAAGTCTTGATAGTATGAACATTTTGATAGTGTAAAAACAATTGCTTGTATAATATAAAAATCTCTCACGAGAAGGTATGAAAATTTTGATAGTGTAAAAGCCTCTATAATATAAGTATCTCACAAGAAGATGCTCGTAGTCCTGGCCGAAGTCCTTAACAATAATTTTCGTTTCAGTTCCAGAAGTATAAAAGTCTTGACAGTATGAACGTTTTGATAGTGTAAAATCTTCTACAATATAAAAATCTCTCACGAGAAGATGTTCGTAGTCCTGGCCGAAGTCCTGACTGGTTGCTGTAATCATCTGCTCCTGCACCCACGTCTCCAGCTGCTCCGCCTCCCTCATGTACTCGTGCCGGTACATCGACTCCATGAGCTTAGTACGCAGTGCTCCAGACAGCTTCTGTAGCTCCTTTAGCTCCTGGTTCACTATCTGTAAATATAAGCAGAATGGTGCACAATGAGTGTGTGAAATGATGCTGCATGTTTAATAATTAACTTCTCATTGACGATGAATCATCTATAATTATTGACCCATGAGCGAAAAAATAGAAATAATTGCGAGATTTACGATGGCAGTTTCAAGATTGACCAAAACTCATCATGTTCTAAATTTCTAAATTCGCTGGCGTCTTGAACAAAAAGAACAATTCCTACATGAATAAAATAGGACGAATAATGTTCCTTCTAGTCAATTAAATAGAAAGATAAATACCAGAGTCAAAGCAAGCGCCTCTTTGTTGAACTATGAAGTTAAACTCTTACATGTTGACGCTCCTTGATGAGCTTGGACTGAGGATGGTTGATTTTCACGAGCCCGTCAGCAGTGGTGCCCATCTCCTTGACCAGTCCGCAGTACGAGTCTATTTCTAACTCAATTGTCTGCAAAATAATTCGATTAAATTTTATAGTATCGTCACAAAGTCATGAAGATCACATTCAAGAGGTCAAGAGATCACATTCCTCACGCATTGGCCTCAAAGTCAAACATTAATCCGAGGCCTCGTACAATATTTCACTATCCTCTCATATTTTAAAGGGTGATTTTAACTCGAAAGTTTCTTATACAGTTACATACCTAGTACGTAAATTTCTACGGGCGATCATAGGCACCGAAAGTTTCTCATACAAAAATTCTCGAAACTTTTTAGAAGTGATCTTAGCACGAAATTTTCTCATACAGGAATTCATGCAAATTTCGCGGGTTGGTCTTAGCACGAAAGTTTCTCATGCAGAAATTCTCATAAATTTCGAGGGTTAATCTTAGCTTGAGAGTTTCTCATACAAAAATTCTCGCAAATTTCGAGTGTTTATCACAGCACCAAAGTTTCTATTACAGAAATTCTCGTAAATTTCGAGGGTTAATCTAAGCACGAAATTTTCTCACACAGAAATCATCGCAAATTTTTAGACGTAATCTTAGCACGAAAGTTTCTCATACTGAAATTCTCGCAAATTTTTAGACGTGATCTTAGCACGAAAGTTTCTCATACTGAAATTCTCGCAAATTTTTAGACATGATCTTAGCACGAAATTTTCTCATACAGAAATTCTCGTAAATTTCGAGGGTTATTCTTATCGTGAAATTTTTTGTCGGACCTTGTGCTTAGCAAGGAGCTTGCGGGCGACGTCTTCATCCCTGCCGTAGTCTGTGGTGGTGAGAAGGTTGCGTTTCTCAGCGAGCCAGGACTCTATTTCGTTGGCCTCAAAGAAATATTGCTGGGCCCTGAGCGAGAGCTCGAGCATCTGCTGACGCTTGGCTGCTGCCGTCACCAGCTCTTGCCAGCTCTGTGACAGCTCCGAACAAAGTCCCTTGATCTGAAATTGAAAAATTGTCAGAATATTGTCAGAATATACTTGTCAGAATATTGTCAGAATATACTTACTATGTTGTGAAAAATTGTCGGAATATTGTCAGAATATACTTACTATAAGGTTATCGTTAGCAAAGAATACACAAAAAGTCTCTAGAAAAGAAAAAGTTTTTAAAATACAATAAGTTTCAACAATAAAGTAAGTTTATTCAATACGGTAAGTTTTACGATTGAGTATTAGTATGAATGCGAGCTCTATGAGTTTTCATAACGTTTTTTCTCTGAATCATTTCACGCAATAAAAGTGTCCAGAGCAATAAAATTCTCGACTAAAATTTTAAGTGATAAGAAAATTTTGTTTTTCTCATAAATATCAACAATTGTTTTCGCTTTGTAGAATGAAATTAAAAAGAAATTTTGTAAAAAAAACCCAAGTACCTTTTCTGACTGAGGATGTTTTTTGGCGATGTAATCATTTCCGAGCTGTACAGTTTTATCGATCATTGGCTTATGCCCCTCCAGTTCAGCTTCCAATTTACGATGTTTCTTCTGCAGTTTTTGTGCCTCATGAAGATCCTGACCAACAACTTGTGCAGTAGCAAGCGGTTTATGTTCATTTATCCACTGCATCTCAGCGTCCACTTGAAACCAGAATTGATGGAAGTGAAGGGATTCATCGAGCGCGGCGCGCCGGCTTGCGGCTGGACCTTCCAGTTTCTGGAACCGCGTCTTGAGAGCATCACATCCCTTCAAAATATTTCCTGCGTCGAAATGACTGTCATTAGCCATGCTTTGTCCTGTGCTCTGCATGTCATTTATCTTCTTCTCCATGTTGTTAAGGTCGTTATCGATGTTTGATTGCTTGTTGATGAGCATCTTGCACGACCGTAAATCCGTCCCAACGTCTTGGTTTTTTAATGCTGCCTCCAGGTCGTCCAAAGTTTTGCCAGCTTCTTCAAGGTTCTTGTTATAATTGTGCTGGTCATTTGCTTGCTGCAACTTTTTGCCGCGCTCTGCAGTATCTTCACAAACTTTTTTCCAGCTCTTGTTGAGATCATCCAGAGTCGCGGCGATATCATCCTTCCGGTAATGTCCCATATTGATGAGACTTTGGCCAGTTTTGTTCAAGTTTCTAAGCTGTCCTTCGTTCGAGTGAAGTTCACGCTGGAAAGCTTCATGTTTTTGAAGCTTCCTCTCAAGGTTGTTCAGATCCCGGTAGCTCTCATCACTGGCAAGCTTTTGCTTGTCCGCAATCCATTTAGCGAAGTCGTCCGCGTCAGCACGGAACTGCTGGTACGCTAATGAGCTCTGGAACATGTGGCGGCGCTCGTCTGCTTTAGCCTTCACAGCTTCACGACGCTTCACGACCTGAACGTAAAAAAAAAAGTTTTATGCTTTTTTAGCCATAAAGTTTTATGCTTTTATTAACCATTAAGCTTTATGCTTTTATTAGCCATTAAGTTTAATGTTTTTATTAGCCATGAAGTTTTATGTTTTTATTAGCCATAAAGTTTAATGTTTTTATTAGCCATAAAGTTTTATGCTTTTATCAGCCACTAAGTTTAATATTTTCATTAGCCATAAAGTTTTATGCTTTTATTAGTCATGTGGCTTTTATAAGCCATACTTACAACAATCTTTATCATAGTCATTCTCTTTTGGCCTTTTGAAATGTACTTGGAATGAAATTACATAAGCCATACAAAAACTAGCATTGTGATCATAGCACAGATTTATCTTAAATGAATTCAAAGTAAAGACTGAAACTATTAGGCGAACCATCGGTCTATGCACAGTATATTGAATGAATTCAAATTAAAGACGAAAACTATTAGGCAAACCATCGGTCTATGCATGGTTCCCCACACAGCTTAGATGGTAGTTACCTGACAGCGACGGTCGTTGATCTTATCAGCTTCGTAATGGTTGGCCTCGATGAGTTTAGAATTCACATTAAAGATTGAAACCATTAGGCGAACCATAGGTCTATGCTGGTTACCTGACAGCGTCGGTCGTTGATTTTATCAGCTTCATAATGGTTAGCCTCGATGAGTTTAGAATTCACATTAAAGATTGAAACTATTAGGCGAACCATAGGTCTATGCTGGTTACCTGACAGCGTCGGTCGTTGATTTTATCAGCTTCGTAATGGTTAGCCTCGATAAGTTTATCAGCGGTGTCGCTGAAGGCTGCGAGGCGTTCGTTCTGCGCCATGAGTGTGCTCTCCAGCTCACCGTGCCGCTTCAGCAGCGCCTCCACGCCGTCCAGCGTGTCCTGCAAGCGTTAAATAATACAACATTGAGCTAAAAATTTCTGATCTTATTAATCTTATAATCGTAAGATTATCAATTAATCATCAATTTGATTATTTATTAATCAATCAATCATTTTTAATCATTAATCAATTAATCAATCATTGATTAATCAATCAATTTTTGATTAATCTTATGATTATAAAATAATCTACCATTGAGGTTTAAAATTGCTGATCTAATTGCTGATCTTATTAATCTTATAATCTTCATTTTATTTATCTTGGACTCCTTAAAGTGAGTGTACAATGATGTCGGAACGGCAACAAGTTAGTGTTAGTGACTAATACAAATTTAATTAAGTATATCCTGGTAATGTGATACTGAAAAGGATTTTAACAATGGAAGCCTTTATTGTAAATTGCATAATAAGGTAAAGGATTTAACGTACGATTGTCCTCTGCTGTTGCGTTGGGATAACGATCGCCTCATGTCTCCCCCCATGACACTTGCCCCCCCCTGTAGCTCATGCCATGCCTCACATTCCACGATGTCGCTCACCCCTCTGTCGTTCACCCCATGTCTAGTCCTTCCCTCTCACACCACCAAGACACTCACCCCTATTGTTCACCTATATATCGCTAACCCCAGGTCTCACCCCCATATCAGCGTAGTCCAGGAAGGCCTCATGAGCACTAGTAGCTACGTCGATCTGGTCACCCCCATATCTCACCCCATATCTCAGCCCATATCTCACCCCCATATCTCAGCCCATATCTCACCCCCATATCAGCGTAGTCCAGGAAGGCCTCATGAGCACTAGTGGCTACGTCGATCTGGTCACCCCCATATCTCACCCCCATATATATCTCACCCCCCATATCTCAGCCCATATCTCACCCCCATATCAGCGTAGTCCAGGAAGGCCTCATGAGCACTAGTGGCTACGTCGATCTGGTCAGCGTCGCGGTTGAAGAGCTGCAGGTCGAGGCACTGCCTCAGCCAGTCCTCCTTCTCCTGCCACCCGCGCTCGATGGCCAGCTGCTCCTCGCTCAGCTCTTCCAGCTAACACAATCAAATGAAATACCGTTATTAATCTTTACAAATATATAGATAATTATAGAGCTAGAAAAATAATATTTTAGCGTTAAATATTAGCTGCTTCTCGCTCAGCTCTTCCAGCTAACACAATCAAATTAAATACCATTATTACTGTTATAAATATACATTAATTAATAATCCCGCTAATATATCGTATTTTATCGTTAAATATTTTCCTGTGAGTTTTCAATATGCATCTTGTACACATAAAGATATACATTTTGGGAAAATATATTTTTATAATTATTTCAATTTAAATAAAATAATATACTGTCTACAATTTAATCCCGAGATATTAACTATTTGGCTGCTATTTTCTCCCATTATATGTGAGAAAACATTTTAATTGTCTTCATAAGAAAGAAACATCAAAAAACAAGTCTCACCTTGGCGATGTGAATGTATTTCACAGTCAATCACTGGGTTATGTGACCGTACTTTGTATTCATAAGAAAGAAAGAAACATCAGGAAATAAGTCTCCTCTATTCGATCCCGAGATATAAACTATCTGGCTGCTATTTTCGCCCATTATATGTGAGAAAACATTTTAATTGTCTTCATAAGAAAGAAACATCAAAAAACAAGTCTCACCTTGGCGATGTGAATGTATTTCACAGTCAATCACTGGGTTATGTGACCGTACTTTGTATTCATAAGAAAGAAAGAAACATCAGGAAATAAGTCTCCTCTATTCGATCCCGAGATATAAACTATCTGGCTGCTATTTTCGCCCATTATATGTGAGAAAACATTTTAATTGTCTTCATAAGAAAGAAACATATATAAGGAAACAAGTCTCACCTTGTCCCGCACATCTCCCTAGCTGGGCGCCCAGCTTCACGCCCAGCTGCTTGATCTCCCTGAACTCGTTAAGTCTCACCTTGTCCCGGACATCGCCCTGAGCGCCCAGCTTCACGCCCAGCTGCTTGATCTCCCTGAACTCGTTAAGTCTCACCTTGTCCCGGACATCACCCTGGGCGCCCAGCTTCACGCCCAGCTGCTGGATCTCCATGAACTCGTCAAGTCTCACCTTGTCCCGGACATCTCCCTGGGCGCCCAGCTTCACGCCCAGCTGCTGGATCTCCCTGAACTCGTCCTCGTGCGCACGGATGTCATCCCCCAGCTCGTGGTGCGCCTTCAGCAGCAGCTCTGCCGTCGTCACGTCCGTCGCCGTGTCGCTCGAGTTCAGCTCAGACTTCACGTCGCTCACCCACGCAAGCAGTGACTGTGTTTTCAATATAATTTGTATATTATATAGCTTATGTAGTATGTTATCTGAGATAACAGGATACTGTATGATATATACATAAAATATAACGCTATTTGTCCCGAATTAAGCTTTCAGCTCAGATTTCACGTCACTCACCCACGCCAGGAGCGACTGTGTTTTTTATAGTTTTAACGATATTATATAACTTATGTAGTATGTTATCCGAGATGACATGATACTGTATAATTTATATAAGATATAACGCTATGTCGCTCAATTAAGCTGAGACTTCACGTTGATTACCTACGCCAGAAGTGACTGCATGGCAGAAAGGTTAATAAAGTAAGGGTTAACATATTTTAAAGGGTAACATTAATTAAAGTTTAACAAATTTTAAAGGTTAACATAAATTAAGGGTAAAAGTTCTCACAGTAAATAGAACAATGAGACGCGCGCTATACTGGACCTAAGGACAATTAAGGTCCAGTAAAGGTTCCAGAACTTAACAACAAAAAGACCAGAATGTACTATTAAATTTTAGTGATTACCACAACTAAAAGTTCAAATAACTTATAAAATAATTAATATAATCAAGGTAAAATATCCGCGAATATAGCATCATCAAATTATAATAATAAGTAATCCACAGATTGCGATATGTTACTGAAAAAAATATCTGAAGGAAACCCCAGAGAAGATTGATCACATGCGGTGATAATTGACACAATGCCTCGTAGCCAACATCTGACGCGTTTAATTAGGTTTGTATGTGTTATATTTAATCAATTCACATAATTGCTTGAAACTAATGAGTAGCTTCACCGCTGCGTTAATAGTTCGTACATCGATTCACAAATCATTTTTGTGCGTCAATAGTTTCATCACTGTGTCAATGAGTCGATAGTTTCGACCATCAAGCGTAAATGTGTCAACAGTTTCAACACGCGTCGATAGTTTCAACACGTCTCAATAGTTTCAACACGCATTAGTAGTTTCAACACGCATTAGTAGTTTCAACACGTGTCTTATAGTTTCAACACAGGTCAATAGTTTCAACACGTCTCAATAGTTTCAACACGATCAATAGTTTCAATACGTCTCAATAGTTTCAACACGTCTCAATAGTTACAACACGTCTTAATAGTTTCAATACGTCTCAATAGTTTACACACGCGTCAATAGTTTCATCACGCGTCAATAGTTTCAACACGCGTCAATAGTTTCAACACGCGTCAATAGTTTCAACACGCGTCAATAGTTTCAACACGTGTCAATAGTTTCAACACGTCTTATAGTTTCAACACGTGTCAGTAGTTTCAACACGTGCCAATAGTTTCAACACGTGCCAATAGTTTCAACACGTCTCAATAGTTTCATCACTTCTCAATAGTTTCAACACGCATCAATAGTTTCATCTGTTACACATAATCTAGTCAAGCATATTTACTCACGCTGGACGAATTGAAGAAGATTTGCTTGCCGACGGCCTCCTGGAGTCTATTCCTGCGATCCTCGGCTGAGTTCTTAACTTCCTGCCAGATCTGCTCGATCTCAGCGAGTTGTCGGTCCACCATCGGACGCTCGTTGGGGTACGAGGCCTTCACGGAGCTGCCCAGCGTCTTTACGTGGGTTACCTGCGTGGGGCATTTGTTTCTCAATACAATGATTACAAAGTGAAATGTTAGAAATAAAACGTGTTGTTGTTGAGTTAGAGTTAGATTTCAATCCAAAGATTACAAATAAAAAGTGTTGTTGCAGCGTTAGAGTTAGATTTCAATCCAAAGATTACAAATAAAACGTGTTGTTGCAGCGTTAGAGTTAGATTTCAATCCAAAGATTACAAATAAAGTGTTGTTGCTGCGTTAGAGTTAGATTTCAATCCAAAGGTTACAAATAAAAAGTGTTGTTGCAGCGTTAGAGTTAGATTTCAATCCAATTACAAAATTAAAATGTTATAAATAAAAAGTGTTGTTGCGTCGTTAGAGTTAAATTTCAATCCAAAGATTACAGAATTGAAAATTAATGTTAAAAATAACAAGTGTTGTTGCTGCGTTAGAGTTAGATTTCAATCCAAAGGTTACAAATAAAAAGTGTTGTTGCAGCGTTAGAGTTAGATTTCAATCCAATTACAAAATTAAAATGTTACAAATAAAAATTGTTGTTGCTGCCCTAGAGTTAAATTTCAATCCAAAGATTACAAAACTAAAAAATTACAAATACAAATTGTTGTTGCTGCGTTAGAGTTAAATTTCAACCTAAAGATTACAAAACTAAAATATTACAAATAACAACATACGTTTAAAAATTGCTTTTTAAAGACAACACTTCTAAAGAATCCAGTGTCTTCAATTTTGAAGATATACAATGAATTTCTCATTTTATTTTCGAATATTAAAAAAAAATTTTCAATTTTTTATATATACAAATTTTTTTTCAAAATTATCTATTCCGTCGATTGATTCAAGCATTGCCTCCGACTTCACACAAGTGTGCGAAATTTAAGATCAATTGGACAGGTAAAAGTGTGTCAAACCTCAGTTATAATATTTGTAGCTGACAAAATTATTTTTTAAATTTTTTTAATATTGAAAAAAATTGTCTCCAATCTCCATTGCGCACTTGCGTGCATTGTCTCCAACTTTACGCAAGTGTGCAAAATTTCAGATCGATAGGATAAGTAGAAGTGTGTTAAATTTCGATTATGAGATTTGTAGCAGACAGACAAACAGACAAACAAGAAGTGAAGTTATAACGAGAAGTGTTGTAAAAAGTGTTGTTGCCAAGTTAGAGTTAAATTTCAATCCAGAGATTAAATAATTAAAATGTTACAAATAAAAATTGTTGTTGCTGCGTTAGAGTTAAATTTCAATCCAAAGATTACAAAATTAAAATTTTATAAATTAAAAGTGCTGTTACTCTGTTACTGTTAAATTTTAATAAATTAAGCAGATACAAGAGTTAGAGCAAAGAAATATTCAAGACAAACTGATTAGAAGTTTTCCTTATTAGATTACTTGACTGCGTTACTGTTAAATATTTATTAAATCAAGCAGATAAAAGAGTTAGAGCAAAGAAATATTATTGGCAGAGTTCCATATTATATTACTTGATTGCGTTATTATTAAATTTTAGCAAATTAAGCAGATAAATGAGTAAGAGTAAAGAAATATTAAATTTTAGTAAATTAAGCAGATAAATGAGTAATTCTGACGCGCCTTGATCTGCCGAAATAAAATTAGAATATTGACAGGTCGTGGATCTTGGATAACAGTATAATATTAAAAAATCTTGGATTTGTTTCTGACGCGCCATGATCTGGCGAAATAACAGAATAACCGCATAATATTAACGCTCAGGATAGAAACTTCATGAGGTTAAATATTTCAGAAAAATAAAATATCATGGACATGGACGAAAATCTGCTCCTGCAGCGCGTCGATCTGGCGAAATAACAGTAAAATATTAACATTCAGGATAGAAATTTTGTGAGATTGGATATTGCAGAATAATAATATCATGAATGTTGTAGGAATTTTTGTAAGCGTTCTTAATCTGGTGCAGAATTAGCAAACAATTCACATACGCGTAGTAAAATGTCGTGAGGTCTAACATGTCAGAGCAAACGTGTACGGTAGCGAGGTTGAAATTATCATACGGTCACTGCACACAGATGTCTTAAAATTTTTTTGAACTTAACACATAAAAGTAAAGTCCTGTGATTCAAATTAAAAAATACGTCGGAAAATACAGAAACAATGATAGTAGAATAATGACGCTAACTTTAAATTTAGCACGAGTGAAGAATGGTATAGTCATTTGACACAAATACAAGAGACTAAAAGTAAATAACTCATTGTACCTTCCCGAGTTGACTGTGTCCACTTTTGCTGAACTCTTCGACCATGTCATCGATGTTCTTAATTCTCTTGCTTGCAGCAGACAAATCAGTCAAGAATTTTTCAAACTTGCGCTTCGCAGCCTCGACATCATCTGACGAGTTTTCTTCGTCCTGTGTATCACGAGGGAGAGCAAGAATTTGAGAATAATTTAATTATAATCGTTAATAATTTTTAAACGATAATTTTACAAACTTTTTCTAGCAACGGTAAGTTGCAGCGAGTTTTTAAACCGTTTAATTCTGATCACTCACCCAATTAACCTCGATAGAGCATTGTTTGTGGATTTAAGTCGAATTCATATTCGGGACTAAAAATTCAGGCCGAAATTGACAAGGTGGAAGGCGATAGTTAAAATCAGCGTTAAAAATAAAGTTAAAAATCGGCAATATGCCAACGTGGCCCAATTAACACTGAATCAGTATTTAATAATAATATTAACGTAACGTGTGACAGATACTATAAGTCTCAAGTAATTCCTTTGAGCATTTTCTTCTTGTCACGCTTAAAATCGATATAATATGCAACAGATATAAGTCCCAAGTAATTACTTTGAGCATTTTCTCCTTGTCAAGCTTAAAATCAATATAACAGGCCTATTCAGGCCTATTCTTCAATGCCGAAGATACTATACTACTATAATATGCAACAGATATAAATAAAAATCATATAAGTCACAGTAAATTACTTTGAGCATTTTCTCCTTGTCACGCTTAAAATCAATATAATATGCAACAGATATAAGTCCCAAGTAATTACTTTAAGCATTTTCTCCTTGTCTCGCATCCACTGATCAAAGCCCGAGCACTCGCTGTAGAAGGCGAAGAGGGCGATGGCGTCGAGCAGCAGAAGACGTCTGGTCTCAGCCGCCGTCAGCAGGCCGGCGTAGGAGGAACTGATCCCGGACAACTTCTGCGTCACCGTCTCACGGGACTCCTCCGGGACACGGGGCTTGCTGCGACCTGAGGAAACAAGGGACGACAGTTGTTTGTTAATTTTAACTAATTAATAATCATAAACGGCGAAAACAGGGGCGACAGTTGTTTGTTAATTTTTATCAATTAATAAGGAGGAACTGATCCCGGACAACTTCTCGGTCACCGTCTCCCGGGACTCCTCCGGGACACGCGGCTTGTTGCGACCTGAGGAAACAAGGGACGACAGTTGTTTGTTAATTTTAATTAATTAATAATCAAACTTCTGCGTCACCGTCTCACGGGACTCCTCCGGGACTCGCGGCTTGCTGCGACCTGAGGAAACAAGGGACGACAGTTGTTTGTTAATTTTAATTAATAATCATAAACGGCTGCGTCGAGGATAACATTGATGAAAAAACCCTGCGCGGTTAAGAACAACGTAGGAGCAAAATCAGGCAAGTTAAGAATAAAATTGGAACAGAAATCCGGTGCGTTAAGAACATTAATGTTGTGGTAAAAACCGTTATGGATTTTCTTAGGATTATTTTTATATTAATTAATAAATGTCTCCGAGGATACAGAGTTCTTAGCACCTTTATGTAGTTCTTAGCACCTTTATGTGGCTATAGAAGGAAGTGAAACACATGTTCAACTTTAGTACAAGATATTGAATAGAACAATACAAGACTTGAGATGGGAACGACATCTGAGCAAATAAGTGTTGGAGTGGGACAATTAAAATTATTTCATTAATTTAAATTTTAACTAAAATTAAAATATCAAGGAGGAAAAATAACTTATGGAAGATAATGTGCGAGCTATAAGTAAATTTATCATCAATACAGGAAATTAATTTAAGGAATTTACTTGGTGGAGCGATTTTCCTCTTCTTAGTTTGCACGACTTTCTTCGTAAGAACTTGCTTCACTTCCTTGCGTACTTCCGTTTTCTTCTCCAGTTGCTTCACTTTCACTTGCACTTCACGAGGCTCCCCTAGAAATACAAAATTATTTCCATAAATCAACATGAATATAACAAAAATCATTTTATTGAGTTAATATTATTCATAATAAAATACCAAGTCTATAAAATATTTCAATTAAATTAGGATCCACAGACACATAAAAATAGTGAAAATTTGTTTTCCTACGACCGGCGAAATATTTTACGAAAAAAAAATTTTCGTGGGTAAATTACCTTCTCTGACATAGTTGGCAGGCACGAAACCTTCTTCTCCAGAAACTTTTCGCACATTCCACCAATCAGCGTTTGTTTTAGCCACCAGAAACATTTCCTGTAAATACAACATAAAAGTAAATCAAGATTCGTACATGAATTCAATGACAACTTTCCGAAGCTAAGACAAACCCTTGCTATATGTGACCAGTAAAATATGACCTCGAGTTTCTCGGGAACGATTTTTTTAAGAGCGCCACATCTATTCATATTCATGAATCTCATACACATGGCTTTAAGCTATGCCACCATACATCATATAAATAGTACCATAGAGTTGATGTTATGAGCGATATCTCAAAATTAGGAAGACATCTGCACCACAGGGCGGCAGATAAATGTAGTGAAACCCATGAGATTCATAGACAAACATTCTATAGCATAGATAATATCTTTACTTGCTTCATTTGGCCTCTTCTGTAAGAATTGGTCTGTAGAAATATCCTGGACATATGCGCGCATGCAGGTATTTTCAAATGGTTCATGTTCGAGATTATAATCATTAAAATCATTCCAGGTTTGGTGATTTTTCTCAGCGTGCTCGGAACTAAAGGAATCATAGTTTCGTTTGACATTTTAAGACTAAAGAAGAATCAAATTCAAATATAATAACCATCAAGTCAAAACTAAACACTAGTCGTTAAATTAGTCCAACAACTAGTCACTAATAAAAAATATAGAATATTTCAAAGCTCACAAGCGTTCTTCCTTGCACATGTTGGAATCTCCATACATCCCAATCTTGCCACATTTTTTATGAAGTTACAAACTGTCATATAAATAAAGTTAAATAAAACTGACCTCGCCTTATTTTTATGTAGTACAAACTGTTAAATAAATAAAGTTAAATAAAACTTACCTCGCCTTATTTTTGTGAAGTTACAAACTGTTAAATAAATAAAGTTGAATAGAACTGACCTCGCCTTTGACCATCTTCATGCCTTGGCCGTCAAACTGATACTTGGCCTTGACCGTAGGCATGACCTGCGTCTGTGTGACATACTTCTCGTGCTCGTACTCGTACGGTACCTCCGTCACCACCTCCTCCGGTACCAGGATAACCTCGTCCACCTGACGGCAGCACCGCATAATGTGGTACTTCATCACCTCACAATGTGGTACTTCATCACCTCACAATGTGGTACTTCATCACCTCACAATGTGGTACTTCATCACCTCACAATGTGGTAATTGTACTTCATCACCTCACAATGTATCAATTGTACTTTATCACCTCCCAATGTAGCACAATACTTCACCCTCTCTTACAATTAAGTATATAGACACAATAGTTAGAGATGAACACGCATAAACAGGCACACCACTAGTATGTCGGCCATCAGGGAACAGGAATATATTATGAAATATGCCAACGATTTTAGCTAATTTAGAAACTGTCAATACATCGATCGTAATTTTTATTAAACTGCGTATCCCAATTATACTAATTTGTACTACAATTCGAAGTATATTACAATGTAAATTCTAATTCTAATAATACTGCTAAAAATTCGATCATTGCGACATCCGAAACGCAAAAGCCCCTTTCACACACGACGTGAAATGCCGCATGCGTCAAAAAAAACGCAGCGGTATTTCACGTCGAACCTCAGCGGACATACGTAATCTTCGCTGCTATTCACACACGACGGCTTTTAACGCAGCGTCGCATTTGACGCATGCTGCCTGAGTGTGTTCTTCCAAAACTGCTGCGGCATTTGCTGCAACAGTTTTGCTTGCAATGGAATACAATGTAATCTTTCATACAGTGCGGCTTTTGACGCAGCGGTTTTTTACGCACATCCTAGTCTTGTACAGATAGCGGGTAGTCTGGCACAGACAACAATTCATCGGCACTTTCTGCTTACATACGGAATTAATTAAAGAATTTGGCTTCATATCCTCTTAATTTTTCAAATAGTGTGACAAATTGTCCTTCTTATAGGGGTCTTAAAATATACTATATGGTGAACCCAGCAGCGCCTTCTTTTCCTCATTTGCTGTTTTTCACGCAGTAAGTACAACAGGAGAATCTTCTTTTCTTTACTTAGAACAGCCATTTATATAGAGCTCACAAAAACTGATCACCAATTTTGGAGAACAGCACTGCAATACTGAAAGATTCAAGCGTAAAAAGCCGCTTATTGTGAATGATTGTGCGGTAAATACCGTTGTGTTTTTTACGCATGCAGCATTTACCGTCTTGTGTGAATGATAACGCGGCAAATACCGCTGTGTGTTTTTGACGCATGCGGCATTTCACGTCGTGTGTGAAAGGGGCTTTAATGGCGACGAGCGCATACAGCAGATAAGTGAAGGCATCAACAGCAAAGGTATATTTCAAAGAAAATGAAAGTTTCGTATTAAAAGAAGCATTACACGCCGACCGTTATGTCATATTGAGCAACTCGTAAAGGCCTACAATAATAAGCAAATGAATAATAAGTTAATAAATAAGAATAAGCAAATGAATAATAATAAACAAATGTATAATAATAAGCAAAGGAATAAATAATAAGTAAATGAATAATAAGTAAAAAAAAGAATAATAAGCAAATACTTAATAATAAGCAAATGAATAATAATAAGCAAATACTTAATGATAAGCAAATGAATAATAATAAGCAAATAAATAACAATAAGCAAATCAATAATAATAAGCAAATAAATATTAGAAATATCTCACCAATTCCCACTTGTCGTCTGGGTCGTCGTCAGGCAGCTGCTGACTCGCCTGAGAGTTCAGCTGCAAAGAAAAAGATTTAACGTTTTTAACCTTCCAGGAAAGTTTAAAAATGTATATTTATTTCATAGTATTGGTATAAATACATGATGGCATTGAATGATTACATGAAAATGTGCAAAAGAATCAAGGCGTTAAAATCATGTTTGTAGGTGTAAAATAATATGCGTTTAAAAATTACTTTTTAAAGACAACACTTCTGAAGAATCCAGTGTCTTGGATATTACCATGTAAAATGAATTTCTAATTCTAAATTCTAAAAATTTCTAATTTTATTTTCAAATGTTAAAAAATTTGTTTTTCAAAAATTTTTTAGGAAGGCCTATCAAAATTTTGTAAATTTTCAAAATTATTTATTCTGTCACCTGATTCATGCATTGTCTCTGACTTTATGCAATTGTGCAAAAATTCAGATCGATTGGACAGGTCAAATAGTGTCATATATGGATTATAAGATTTGTAGCAGACGAAATTATTTTTAAACTTTTTTTAATTTATAAAATTATTTATTCGGTCAATTTATTCATTCATTGTCTCCAACTTTACGCAAGTGTGCAAAATTTTAGATCGATTGGAGAGGTAGAAGTGTGTTAAATATCGATTATGAGATTTGTAGCAGACAGACAAACAAACAACAAGAAGTGAAGTTAAAGAGAAGTGTTGTAAGAAAGCACTATCTATGACGACGTACAGGTTGCTTGCTCAATATATAGCGCGGTAGGGTCGACGAGTGCAAAAAAACTATAATAAGAAATCATTCTCGTGTATAACTGAACCGTATTTATTTAGCCGTCATTGACAAATAAAAAAACGACGAGAATATTTTTCGAACGTGAGTTAACCAGCTCATGGAATTGCACATTACCTAAAGTAACGTAAAACGATCTACGAGAATGAGGTCCACGTTATTGGTTGTTACTGAGTGATTGACGGTTTCTCCGTAATATACATGACTAATATACATTCTATTCATAAGGAAATAATCACTAATTAAAATCTAAGTATCGTACTTGGAATTCGAAGTATATTACAAGCGCTGGTAATACACTTCGCTGGTAATAATTGTTTATTTATAAGCGCTGGTAATACTTATTTTTTACAGTCATCAGACAGTAAAAAATCATCAGTTGAAAGCAAATTAGCAAATTCATAGAAAAAATATTTATTTTAGCAAAAAAATTAAAACCTTTTCACGAGCAAATGAAAAAACAAATGTAATTTAATTATTAATTGAATTATAGCCCTGAAACTAGAATTTTAATGCCAAAAGCCTGTCCCATTTGAACAAGAGGCTACAATAAAACATTCAGAATTAATTGGAAATAGCTTATGAAATAATTATAGCCGAACTGTAGAACTGTTATCCTGGTAGCAGAATTATTTTTCGTCCAACTGGAGCACTTACACTAAGAACGGTGATGCCGGCAGCAGTTAGCTTCTGCCCCTGCTGCTGTAGAGCTGCGATGTCGCCCTTGTAGGCCTTGACTTCTTCCTCGAGCCGAGCGTGGCGCTGAAGGAGGGCGCGGCCACTCGGTTCGTCCTCACCGAAGTCGGTGCTCTCGACCAGAGGGCGCTTCTCTTTGATCCACGACTCTGCTTCGTTGGCGTCAGCGTAGAACTGCAGAACAAGAATTACGCTAGAACCACTGCAGCACAAGAATTAGGTTTGTGTCAGCGTAGAACTGCAGCACAAGAATTATGTTTGTGTCAGCGTAGAACTGCAGCACAAGAATTACGTGTCAGCATAGAACTGCAGCACAAGAATTACGTGTCAGCATAGAACTGCAGCACAAGAATTATGTTTGTGTCAGCGTAGAACTGCAGCACGAGAATTACGTGTCAGCGTAGAACTGCAGCACAAGAATTATGTGTCAGCATAGAACTGCAGCATAAGAATTTATTAGCGTAGAACTGCAGCACAAGAATTACGTGTCAGCGTAGAACTGCAGCACAAGAATTATACATGTCAGGGTAGAACCGCAGCACAAGAATTATACATGTCAGGGTAGAACCGCAGCACAAGAATTATACGTGTCAGCGTAGAACTGCAGAACAAGAATTACGTGTCAGCCTAGAACTGCAGCACAAGAATTACATGTCAGCCTAGAACTGCAGCACAAGAATTACGTGTCAGCCTAGAACTGCAGCACAAGAATTACGTGTCAGCGTAGAACTGCAGAACAAGAATTATGTCAGCGTAGAACTGCAGCACAAGAATTATGTCAGCGTAGAACTGCAGCACAAGAATTACGTGTCAGCCTAGAACTGCAGCACAAGAATTACGTGTCAGCGTAGAACTGCAGAACAAGAATTACGTGTCAGCGTAGAAGTGCAGCACAAAAATTACGTGTCAGCGTAGAACTGCAGCACAAAAATTACGTGTGAGCGTAGAAGTGCAGCACAAAAATTACGTGTCAGCGTAGAACTGCAGCACAAAAATTACGTGTCAGCGTAGAACTGCAGCACAAGAATTATGTTAGCATAGAACTGCAGCACAAGAAATACGTTATTAAGAGACAAGTTAAGTTCCAATGAAGGATGAAAAATATCGCAAAAGAAAAAATCAGTGTTCAAGTTTCAGCTCGAGAATGGCTGGAATAAGTAATATATCTCTGGATGATATTAGTCGGTCACTTTTAGTTTAGTGAGCATCACCAGTAAGCATAATTTATGTACATTAATGCAAAATGAACAAAAATTAACACCTGAATGAATTCTTAATAAAATGAATAAAAAACGCCGAGCGTTTAAAATTAATGTTGTATGGCAAAATCCCAAACAAAATCAATATAAAAACTGAGCTTTTTAAAATTAATGCTGCAGAACTCCCAACAAAATGTAATAAAAAAAATCCCGAGTCTATGAAATGAATGCTGCATGGCAAAACTCCCAATAAAATTAATAAATAAATCCCGAATTAAGATCAAGGATGCATGGCAGAACTCCCAATAAAATTATAAAAAAAATCCTGAAATAAGATCAAGGATGCATGGCAAAACGCCCAATAAAATTAATAAATAAATCCCGAATTAAGATTATGGATGCATGGCAGAACGCCCAATAAAATTAATAAATAAATCCCGAATTAAGATCAAGGATGCATGGCAAAACTCCCAATAAAATTAATAAATAAATGAGTTATGAAATACAGGACGCATGCCACGCACTGAGTAAGCCTCGACGGCATCCTGAAGTTGCTTCCTGCGATCCTCAACCATCTTGTCGAGATCCTTCCAGCTCCTGGCGAGGGCGTCGACGTGTACGGTGATGACCCTAGAGTCAGGGTGCTGGTCCTTGATAAGGTCTCGTCCGCACTGCTCGATCTTGAGGGCCTTAGGGCGACGAGCGCGCATCTCGTCTTCAAGCGTCTGAAGGGTCATCAATAGAGTTAGAATAAATTATTAAGAATATTATAAACATCAATAGAGTTAGAATAAATTATTAGGAATTAATATTATAAACATCAATTGGCATGTTTGAATAAATTATTGAGGATTAATATTATAAAGCGTCTGAGGGTCATCAATTAAGTTAGAAAAATTTTAAGAATTAATATTCAAAGCGTCATGGTGAGTCTGGCGTTCAATATAATAAAAAATATAACTCAATACTCACTGCAGTGAGTGACTGAAAGCGCACTTTCTCAAAATCGACGAAAACGTGAAGTCACAGATAGACAGACGGGCGGACGGACAGACATAACGAGCATAATAGCGACTTTTTTTCATAAATGAGAAAATGCGTTAAAAAAGCGAGACAAATCGAAGATTTTAAAACATGGAATCCAAATATCAATATAGATTGTCCCCACACCGGTAACATCACAGACAATCACAACCCTGGGATTCATCACCGGTACATCATACTGCGTATAAACTATTGTTTTGCATATAAACTATGACCATTGATGATTTTTTTAATGAAATTTTTATTTTCTATATAAAAGATTCAAGCTCATGTTTTGATTTATACAAGAAAAATAATCCAAATTTTGAGACACTCTCTTACAAAAATATACCCATACAATTTCATTTTTATTTTTCTAAAAAATCTTTAAAAAAATTAAAAATTTTATCTTTATAATTTTTTAACATTTTTTCTTAGTTCATACTTAGATTGACATCAGGCAAATGAATAATTATTTTATTCGAATAATTCATGACGACCAAGGCCTCCTACTTTTATCAAAATAATTCAAATTTATTAATAATTGAAAATTATAACTATTATAATATTTTTGCGTATATATGCAGAATATTTATACGTAACTATGCAAGAAAATTTCTAACTATTATGAATTATAGTTATTTATTTATAAGCGAGACCTTGTGTTTCTGTAGTAGGGACATAACAGCTCGCAGATCCTTAGCGCTGACGGCGGTCTGACAGATCCGCTGCTTCTCGACGACCCAGGCCTCCTCCTCTTCAGTGTCAGCCAGGAACTGATACAAGTTCCTGGCCTCCTCCAGCCGCGCCCTGCGCTGCTTTGCCAGCAGCCGTACGCCCTCATACGTCTTGTCCAGCTCCCCCAGCGCCTTCTCCAGCAGGTTCACGTCCTGATAATTACGAGATAATACTTTAGTTCACAATTATATCCGATCCTGACACTTACGAGAGATTTATTTATTTATTTTACAATTATATCCGATGATGATCAAATTACAAAATATTAATTGATCTCACAATTATATCTGATAATGATAATTACAAGATATTAATCACGTGTATATCCGACCACGACAATTACAAAATATTAATTTATTTCACAATTATATCCGATGATGACCAATTAGTCAGATTCAAATGGTTGACATCATTGCAATTGCCGGAAATTTGTCCGATTTCTAATTATATCTGACTAGACTTTACCAAACCATTCCTGTCCCAACAATAACGAGTTATTTATCTACTCAAATTGTATTCGATCAACTTTCTACATAATTTTTAACGTCGTGTCTATTGCAAGAAATTTGTTTATATACGATTAAACTAAAATGACAGATGAGAGTAGCAGTTACTTTGTTCCATGAGAACATTATTTGTTATTTGGTGCATTCAATTTACGCTAGCGTTTGCAAGGCTAACCAAGGCATTTAATTGCTATAATTCAGTTAAACTTTGTATGTAATATTAAAGACTTGTTGACATTTTTATGCAAGAAAATTTCAGTCCATCGGGAGCAGAAATGATTCTAATATTTCAACGTAAAAAAGCTTCAGTCTCTAAGACGCCGTAACAATTCAGGTATTTCCACGTCTTAGTAGAAGAAACAATACTAATATTACCTTTTTTATAATATTTCAGTCTCACGTAAGGAGAAACGGTTCCAATATTTCATCGTAAAAACACTTGTCCTTTATAAGGCTGGCCTTCATTTCCTTAGGGAAGTTAGCACGCTTGTCTTTTATAAGGCTAACCTTCATTTCCTTAGGGAAGTTAGCGCGCACTTGTCTTTTATAAGACTAACCTTCATTTCCTTAGGGAAGTTAGCGCGCACTTGTCTTTTATAAGACTAACCTTCATTTCCTTAGGGAAGTTAGCGCGCACTTGGCTGTGCAGACGAGCGATGGTGTCGCCGGTGCTGTGCACTTGGCTCTCCATGAGGCTGTGCTTCTGCAGCAGGTCCTCCACCCCCAGCAGGTGCGCTCCGGCGTCCGTGCTACGGAAGTTTGTCTGTACCGAGAAATGCACGGAATTAAAACAATAGTTATTTTAGCCGCTACTTGTAAATTAAAGTTAATAGAGTGAAAGAAAGTTAAGCCGCTACTTGTAAATTGAAGTTAATAAAATGAAAGTAACTTTAGCAATTAAAGTTAATAAAATGAAAGTAACTGCAGCAGCAACTAAAAAATTAAATATACGTATTAAAAATTAAAATGAAAGTTACTTTAGCCGCAACTTGTAATTTATAGTTAATAAAATGAAAAAAACTGTTAACGCAACTGGTAAATCAAAGCTGTGCAAATGATAGTAACTATGACGACAGATGGTGAATTGAAACTATTAAAAATAAAGTAACTGTAACCGAAACTGGTAAATTATTGTTAATAAAATGAAAGTAACTTTAGCCGCAACTTGTAAATTAAAGTTAATAAAATGAAAGTAACTTAAGCCGCAACTTGTAAATTAAAGTTAATAAAATGAAAGTAACTTTAGCCGCAACTTGTAAATTAAAGCTGTTGAAATGAAAGTACCTGTAGCAGCAACTAATAAATTGAAGCTACGTATTAAAATGAAAGTAACTTTAGCCGCAACTGTTAAATTAAAGCTAGTAAAATTAAAGTAAATATAACGGCAGATTGTAACTTAAAGCTATTAATAAGAATCTATATATAACCGAAGATGGGACATTAAAGCAATTATAACAAATATATTGATTTTAACAACAGATGGTAAATTAAAGTTATTAAATTAAATCTATCCACGCTGCATATATGAAATTAAACCAAGAAAACGTTTGTAGCGGCCTTGTTATAACTCCCAAAGCTGCTGCGTTGAAATTAACAAAAAAAAAAATATAACAAATTTTTTGAAGAAAAAGAAATGAAAAAAATAACATACAATATAGTTTTGAGATAATACTCTTCCACAGTTTTTAAACAAATAAATCAAAAATGAAGAAAATACAATATATTTTTGAGACAATACTCTTCAGAAATTACCTCGAGTTCTCGCACGGTGTCGTGCAGAGTCTCGACTTCTCTCATCATGTTCATGAGGCTGCAGGCCTGCTGCAGACTCTGCTGATGTCTGTGCAGCAGCTGCAGCAGAGCTTCCCACTGCTGCAGGATGCTGCGTTCCTTCTCACGAACAGCTTTCTTGTCATGGAAGTTCTCTGTTTCTAGCTCGTCCGCCATCTTGGTCAAGCCTTGGAAACGTTCCTCCTATGAACAAAATAAAGGATTCAAGGTATATTATAGCCTTGGAAACGTTCCTCCTATGATGAACAAAGTCAAGGATTCAAGGTATATTAGCCTTGGAAACGTTCTTCCTATGATGAACAAAGTCAAGGATTCAGGGTATATTAGCCTTGGAAACGTTCCTCCTATGAACAAAATAAAGGATTCAGGGTATATTAGCCTTGGAAACGTTCCTCCTATGATGAACAATGCGAAGCATTCAAGGTATATTATAAAAAGGAACAATTCTACTAATGAAGGAAAAAAATTGTGGTTAAGAACAACGTGTTGAAGCAAAAATCTGAGAGATATTGCGAGATTTTCGGATGATTTTCGAGAAAAATGCTAACAAACAGGACTTTTCCGCGCTTAGTTCTAATGCAGAGCAAAAAAATATAACTCAGTACTCACTACAGTGAGTGACAGAGAGCGCATTTTCTCGTCCACGAAAACGTGAAGTCACGGACAGACGGACGGACAGACAGGCAGACGGACGGACATGACGAGCGCCTTTTTCCATAAATGAGAAAATGCGCTAAAAATGCGCTAAAAAGGAATATACATTTGATATATTGCGAGATTATCCGATGATTCTCGAGAATAGTGATAACCGACATGACTTTTCCGCACTTAGTTCTGAATTTCTAATGCAAAGCAAATAAATGATGAAAGCATAATTCAGCGCCGATTTCAAATCATGAAATTCCATGCTGAAAAAATATTAATTGAAGGACAAAAAATTGATTACCTGTCACGGTTTCTTGGCAAACCAAACTCTACGAAATCAAAGATTTCAAGACAAGCAAGAATGGTTAGAAATTGATAAGGACGGCAGTGAATGCTCTCAAAGATTACAGAAATATAAATAAATTTTATAGGTGCTTGATAGTTCTTTGGGAACTATTAATAACATAATTAAGATTATTATCTTATAAATATTATAAATAAATATTTACTAAAATAATTGAAATACCGTCAAATACTCCTTTGTGTACTATTAATAGTTATTAAAATAGTAGTTCTTTGTGAACTATTAATAGTTATTAATAGGGAACATCAGAATAAAATTTTGCCCAACTATTAACATAAAAGACATTACACGAGAAGAAAAAAATTTTTACATAATTTGATAAAGAATTAATAAGTTTATACACTGCGACTAACCCAAAAATATAACGCTTCGTGAGCAGAAATATTCATACCCAGATTGTCAAAGAACACCAATTAAATTGAATCTTCAATTTAATTGGTGTTCTTTGTTAATTTTGTTAATTCAATTAATTGGTGTTAATTCTTAAATCAATCATAAATTGAATTTAAACGCAAGTGGCATGAACATACCAACTGCATTTGCTGTTCAGGCGTAGATTCAAAATTGTGTGTAGGTATATGAAGAGCTCGGGAAAGAATTCTGATATATTTTGATGAATAGTCTGCAATTTCGATGTGGAAACTCGCCCACCAAATGTTTAAGAACCGATACGGCCTGTTTTTTAAGGGAAAATAGAAGCAAACTTGTCGCGAGATAAGATAAAAACTGCAGTTAGATAATTAGATGTGATACTGCATATATTTAGTCATGCGGTCATTTACTAGTCTATAACTATAAAAAAAATTCTGCTAACATAATTGAGTTTAGAAGAACAATCATAAGGAAGATAAGACTTGAAATTATTTCATTTTTTTAAAGGACGAAGTAAAGTATCTAATTAAGCGATACGGCAAAAAAGTTGGAGAAAATTATGCAGAAAGCGATTTGTTGAATATAAGAGAGGATAAGAAAGCCGTACTCACATTCAACTCGACCCAGGAGTTGACCTGAGGCCGATAGGGTGAGGTCAAAGAGGGTTGAAATAGATGGTGAGTAAAGAGGGGAGTGGGGGTAAGGCGAAGGAAAAAAGATTAAGGAAAATAAAGAAGAGTGGCATGAGAGGCTGAAAAAGAGTGAGATAAGAGAGATGTAAAGACGGGCTACGAGGCAGATAAGAGGAAGGGGAAAGTAGTGGGACGGAATAAATGAAGGGAAAATACAAACAAGAGTAAAGAGGCGGGAGAGGCTAATTAAAGGTGAAGAGTCAGGAAAAGTTAAAGGATATTAATAAGGGGATTGGCAAAAAAAAAAGAAGTTGAATGATCAAAGCGTACAGAAGAGCTAGACTTTAAACGTTACACTTTTTCCTGTATAGTTGGATGGGAGTTCCATCACTGTGAACAACCATGAACTCTTGTTCACTAAAATAGAGATGGTTAATATTATTGAACAATGGCCGACATCCATGGTTTCAAGGCTATTTCCAGCATAAGATTATAATACTCTATTGTCAGGACCTGCAGTACAGTCAGGACCTGCAGTATTGTCAGGACCTGCAGTACAGTCAGGACCTGCAGTATAGTCAGGACCTGCAGTATTGTCAGGACCTGCAGTATTGTCAGGACCTGCAGTACAGTCAGGACCTGTAGTATTGTCAGGACCTGTAGTACAGTCAGGACCTGCAGTATTGTCAGGACCTGCAGTATTGTCAGGACCTGCAGTATTGTCAGGACCTGCAGTACAGTCAGGACCTGCAGTATTGTCAGGACCTGCAGTATTGTCAGGACCTGCAGTACAGTCAGGACCTGCAGTACAGTCAGGACCTGCTGTACAGTCAGTACAACTAACCCTGGCCAGGATGTCAGCGCTGATAGCCTCATGTTTCTTGACGGTCGCGTGGACCTGAGCGAGGCTGCTGCCGTAGCGCGGGTCCGAGAGCACCACGACCATCTCCTCCAGGTACCCGCGACGCAGCACAGACTGTAATGAACACAAGATAAGATAAGATATTATTAGATAATATAGATAAGATAATATTAGATAATATTAGATATCTTAGATAAGATTATATTACAAGATATTTTCTTGTTTTGCTTCCATGAAATGCTGCCATGAAATGCTGTAATGAAATGCTGACATGAAATGCTGTCATGAAATGCTGACATAAAATGCTTTTATGACGTGCTTTCATGAAATATTTCCATGTAGCACTTCCAAATCATGACTGATAGACCATGACATACTCTAGACACGTTTCAAGTCATAACTAACTTTCGACTCACGACAAACTTTCAACTTACGACGACATTTTTTTTACTCACATTTTTTTACTTTTTGTACTCACATTTTTTACTCGCAAAAGTTTCGACTTATGAGAAACTATCAACGCACAAACGTTGAACCCACCTTGCGTTCAAACCTGAAGGCGAGCTGCTGAAGGCGTTCCTGACGCAGCAGTTCCTCCCTAAGGGCAACTTCGCGCCTGTGCTCGGCCTTCTCGAGCATGTCCCAGGCCTTCTGCAGGTCATGAAGGTTATGGCCGTCCCTAGGAGCGTAGCTCGGCTGGTTCAGCTCCTTCAGCCGAGCGTTGATGGAGAAGAACAGCGCTTCTATTTCACTGCGCTCAATGTACCTGACGAATGCGTAATTAATAGTACCATACATGCATTGCATATATATATGTTTATAAATCATTTGTAATCACATTAAATTTAAGGAAATTGCTCGCACAAGTGTGCATCTATGTACCTTGATCGTTTCTTTCAATACGATACAAGAAATTCGTCTATTTAAATACATACAAACAATTTGAATATAAATGTATGACAATTGCCAACGTGTCCCCAACAAAACGATTCTAGGTCTTTGACTCCCATTATAGCGCACAATTCTTGCTCAAAAACAAATTACTACTCCCTCGAGCCAACTTTAAATGCGAATGGATACGCACTCGATCTTCAATTTGAATCCAAATGTAAACTCACTTTACTAAACTTTGGCTGCACCACAAATTTGACCTCAAGAAATCGACTATGTATTTGTAATTTTTATATATTCAACACGTAAATTTGAAACGAATGCTACCAATTTACCCTCAAGAAATCGACAAAGTATTTTTAAATTTCAATAATTTCAACACATAATTTAGAAATGAATGCTAGGGAAAACCCGTACTTTGGTGGCTTCTCTTCAGTGCGGTATTGCATTTTTATATTTAATAATTTCAACACGTAAATTAGAAATGAATGCTACGGAGAACACTTACTTAGGCGGCTTCTCTTCAGTGCGGTATTTGCCGAACTGGATGAGTAGCTTCTGGATGCCGTCCAGGGTGTTGGGGAAGCGGTGGTCATCCAGCTCGATGGTCTTGCGCCTGATCCAGTCCAGCAGAGACGTGATGATGTCTTCGTAGTGGTCTTTGCTGTCGTCCACGCCTGCTCATCGTAAGGGAGAGAGTAAATTTTTATTGCATCTTATCGTGCGTCATAATCTAAAAATAAATAACAAATTTTAATTGCATCTCAACTTGTGTTATAATATAAGAGAAATAACAAATTTTAATTGCATTTCACCATGTGTTATAATATAAGAGAAATAACAAATTTTAATTGCATTTCACCATGAGTTATAATGTAAGAGAAATAATAAATTTTGATTGCATCTCACCATGTGTTATAATCTAACAGATATAAAAAAATTTTATTTTATCTCATCATGTGTTATAATTTAAGAGAAATAACAAATTTTGGTTCCATCTCATCATGTGTTATAATCTAACAGATATAAAAAAATTTTATTTTATCTCATCATGTGTTATAATCTAAGAGAAATAACAAATTTTGGTTCCATTACATCATGTATTTTAATGTAANTCATCACCTTCAGCATCAAGTATCCACCAACCATCATCACCTTCAGCATCAAGTATCCACCAACCATCATCACCTTCAGCATCAAGTATCCACCAACCATCATCATCACTCATGATTACCTTCAGCATCAAGTATCCACCAACCATCATCACTACTCATCATCACCTTCAGCATCAAGTATCCTGGCTACGCCGAGGTGGTCATGGGCCACCTTGAACGCGTTGTTCAGGTTGCTGATGTGGGCGTCGGGCTTGAGGCTCGCGTAGTCGATGATGTCGGGCCGGTGCGCGTGGATGAGGGCGTTGAAACCCAGACCGTCCCGCCAGGAACCTGACGCATAGAATTGCGTCAATATATTTTATATGAGCGCTTATATATGTTGAAACCCAGCCCATGATCTTGACGCATAGAATTGCGTCAATATATTTTACATAAGCGTTTGTATGTTGTGCGTTGACGTCAATATCTTGTCATGACCCTCAGGCATAGAATTGCGTCAATATATTTTACGTAAGTGTTTATATATGTTGTGTTGTATATATATATTTCCTGTATGTTGACATCAATTTCTTGTAGATCGAAGACAATAATTTGTGCATTAACGCTAATATATTGCACATAAAAGTCAATATATTATACATCGACGTAAATGTATTGTGCATCGACGTAGATATATTTTAACGCGATAGCAATAATGTACATGGGATCGTGCTTAGTACCGTAATTCAGTCGGCCATCGAACTATGAAATAAAAGGTACGAAATACTTCGTTATCTCTTTACCAATCATTCAATTCAAAATGAAACCCAGTACAAATGCGGTTCCATAGCTACGAAGTTTACTTAAAGGATTTCAATTTGTTTCTGTTTGAAACTCAAAAATGTTGGTGATACTTCCGTGTACTTTATTTCAGACATCATTCCATTTTCGTATTAGCTTGTTATTCTGTCGGACGCGATCGGTTATTTGAAGCCTTAAATTAGGTAGGCTTGAGAACCCAGATAAAGCAAATCATGAGACAGGGAAGCTGTGATGACATAAATCAAACTTCATTTGAACTCAATACTCTAAAACCATCTACGTTTTCAGAGTATCGATATAGTATAAATATAGAGAACAACTACGTTTTTCGAAATAGTAATACGAAATACTAAGTTTTTAAAAATGTAATACCTGATACCGCAGTACGGTATCCAAAGATAATACGGTACCTGGAATACTCATATAAAAAATAGACTTACCTGAACACATAACTCGACAATCAGTAAAAAAAAACAAGTTTTAATTTAATTAACGTTGCCGTACCAGAGAAATCATGAATAGCCAAATAGACTTTCTGAGCACAAAAATCGACAATCAGTAAAAAAAACAACATTTAATTTAATTATCGTTGGCATACCAGAGAAATCATGAATAGCCAAATAGACTTTCTGAGCACAAAACTCGAAAATCCGTAAAAATGAACAAGATTTAATTTAATTATCGTTACCGTACCAGAGAAATCAACAATAGCCAAATAGATTTTTTTCTGAACACATAACTCGACAATCGTAAAAAAAAGTTTTAATTTAATTATCGTTGCCGTACCAGAGAAGTCATGTATAGCGACGCCGCGGTAGCCCGCCGTCTTGCGCTGGCACCACAGCAGCAGCGCGTCTTTGGCGCTCTTCTTCTCGCTGCTCTCGTTCTCTTCATCCTGCACAAATTAATTGCTAATTACTTTAAATGTCGATTAATATAAATATTTTGATTAACTTAAACGTAGATTAATATAAATATTTTGATTAATTTAAATATAAATTAATATAAATATTTTTATTAATTTAAACGTAAATTAATATAAATATTTTGATTAATCTAAATATATATTAATATAAATATATTTATTAATTTAAATGTAGATTAATACAAATATTTTGATTAATTTAAATGTAGTATATTAATATAAATATTTTATTAATTTTAAATGTAGATTAATATCAATATTTTGATTAATTTAAAAAGTTTCTAGAATATTCTGGGATTGACGCTGCATTTACAGAAAGATTTATTCTAATCTTTTAACCTAGTTCACAGTTATAGTCAGCTAAGAGTTAAGCGACACAAAGCATAATGAGAAAATCAATGAAAAATACATAAATAATGAATCATAAATATGTACTATAACAATAAAAACAATAATCTGAAAAAATAACAATGTCAAGAAATGGATCGCAAAGAATAAATGCGTCGATTTGAGAGGCTAAAAGGAAGATGATATAGGCAGGTATTTCCTGCATGACTGTATAGCTAATGATAACACACCGGCTTCCTGATAAGCATGACTAGAAGAGACCAAGCAAAATGCATTACATCTTCCTCAACACTTGACAACGTGTCGTAAGTTTAGAGACTTGATTTTAAATTGAAATCCTTATCAACTCAACTCAGCACAAAACTTTTACTACTTCAATAATAATAGAAACTGATATCTGAAGGGAGCGCTATGTCGATAAGGTTCCGACATACACCGACCAACCTCATGCCGGAAGAAAATCTCATCATTGAAACCTCACATTTTTAAATGACAATTTGACAACCACGTGAGAGAGACGTGGAAAATACGCAAGTGTTTTTATTCTTTCAAGTAGGGATACGATGAAAACTTCGACATAAACATTCACTTTAGTTCATTTAGGCAAAAGTCGGTGCGTTACAATAGAGGACAAGGAGAGAGAAGGAAAAAGAGTAAATATGGAGATGAAAATTTGGAGGAATACCTACACAAAATAAAAAAATAAGGAATGTAGAGGAAAATTACAGAAGCGAGAACATAACGAAGAAAACGAAGACAAAGACGAGAGTTTATAATAAAATTGATTTGGTAAAACAAAAAAAATATGGACGACACAATTTATAGGGTAAACCAAAAAATAAATGGATGAAAAATGAATAAGGGGGGAAGAAAAGCAATGGGGAGGAGAAAATTGAGAAGTGATTATAAGGGAGACGACGAATAGAAGAGATAAAAACAAATTCAGAGATATTGTGATAAGAATTGAGTGAGAGGAATCGTAATTAAAGGAGAGTCGTAATTAAAGGAGAACCATAAAAGGAGAGAGAAGAGGATAATAAATTAGGATAAAGCAACAGCCGAAGAAGACTCGCTGATAGGAGGAGCACAAGCACTTGACTGCAGCCCGCTTATCAGCACCAGGTCTTATCAGCTTATCACTGGCACGTCTCGCTTGCCTTTGCCATCACAGTTATGATCATAGACCTTCTATATTTATTCTCTTGAACCTGCTATTCATTTCCAGAGTCACAGCACCCTTTTTTCTTCGATTTATCCAGTTTTTAGAAATTAGAATTAGAATAGTTTTAAGAATTATATTTTAAATTATCTCGAGAGTATTGTTACCCAACAGATCTTTCTGGATCATACCTTTAGATCGACAGGCTATTTTTCAAGTAACATATATACGTTTGAGGATACTCGAATTACTGCCTCAGTAATTGTTTAACTTTTACCAACTGTCAATAATTCATTTACCTGCCTACATGTAGAGAAAACAAAGCCTGCGTCCAAACTATATTATTAACTGATCATTAGCATTTTTCCTGAGGTGATCACTTGTAACGTTGTTCGCATGTATTACTCGCACCTATTGACGACCTCTTTGAGAAAATAACCTATAAATTTTATGCATATAATGTTAAAAAATCTGCTTTATGACCGTTTTCAGGAGCGATAAACACTGGTTTTGTGGCATTTAAGTGCAAAAATTTCTTGATTATAAAAACTTTGAACCATGAAAACGTAGCAGCAAGAAATTTTTGTCCTAAAATTTCTTAAATAAAGTAGGCAATAATAATTTGGCCTAACATTTCTTAAATAAAATAAGCAATAATCAGCGTGAATATAACCTGCTATACGCAATTGATAAAAATTATGCAAATAAATACCTACTTTAAAAACTTTTAGGCATCCAATAATACGATTAACCATTTGCATGCCAGAGGCCGGATAATCGTGATCTCAATTCTCATCATCTAGAGCTATTCTCGCGAATTAGTAATTGAACAAATTAAAATCATTGAATTATTAAAAAAACTTTTAAGTGATTAAAATTCTGATCACCTCGAGGTATTCTCGCGAATTCGTAATTGAACAAATTAAAATCATTAATTTATTAAAAAAACTTTTAAGTGATCTCAATTCTGATTATCTAGAGTTATTCTCGCGAATTAGCAATTGAACAAATCAAAATCAATGAGTTTATTAAAATTTTAGTTGTTAAACTTACGAGTTTAATTTCTATCTCCTGGATCTGGAAGCGTAAGATGATGGTCCAGATGAGGCCCAGGATGAGGCGTGGGTTACCGTCCACGATGTCCTCAGCGCCGATGCTTTCCAGGCGCACCTGTGCAATTAAAATATTTAATTAAGTACATAATATTTAATAATGAAAAATAACTATTTCTCGAATTAAAAGAAATTATAAATATTTTTCTTATTTAAAAAAATTATAAATAAGTATTTTCGAATTTAAATTTGTAACATGCTTAACTTAAAACAAAAAATTATTCAATAGATGGTTCGCCACAGCGGAAATGTTTATCGCTATATTCAGCTTCCCAGAATACAAACTTATTAAATATTAATGCACTGAACCATCAAAGAATATTTTTCGTAATTAAAAAATGCGTCATGACGTTAATTAAATTCTCTGGTCTTAATTGCGGCAGACACCGCAATCTTTATCGCACTCTTCACTAAATGAAGCTTCAGAAAATTTTATCACATGCTGAGAATACTCCCGCGTTGCGTAACAAACTAGAATTGCGTTGACTCCATACGATGCAAGACGCTGGATGACATGAGCAGAATTCCACAACAATCAACTTGTAGAAGACTTTCGGTATCACAATAATTCGGAATTATTTTACATACACGACGGGTAAATCGAATATTTTCAATTTTCTAGAAACAAGCTTCACTGGATAAACTCAGCGCTACCATGAGTGATTCTATTTAACGCTAATGGAGAGGTCTAGAACTAGAAGCGAAATTTAGAAAACCTTAAAAAATGAATCTAGAGATAGAAGTGCTAGAAACAACCTTCACTGGATACACTAAGCTCTACCATGAATGATTCTATGTAACGCTAATGGAAAGGTCTAGAACAAGAAGCGAAATTTCGAAAACCGTAAAAAATGAATCTAGAGATAGAAGTGAAATTTCGAAGACCTCCTCAAAATGAATGTAGAGATAGAAGTGAAATTTGGAAGACCTTAAAAAATTAATCTAGAGATAGAAGTGAAATTTCGAAGACATTGAAAAATGAAGATTACTGTATGGATAGCGAACCAAATCGCTAATAAACAAGTTAACAGAAATCAAAGGTAGTGTAATCCAATTTATGCCAAGGAAGCCCAGACAAACAATAGTTCACGTCATGTGGTGCCAATGATGATAATTTTTTAAAGAGATTAGTTTTTTTATTTTTCATGCGCGTCACACAATATGAAACATTGCTTCCTGCCAACATCTATCTTGGTTGATTGACAACAACATTCTTATTCTGCAATAATCAAGCGATAACCACATTACCTTAAAGTAATAACTGACATCAACATTCCGGTAAAGCCAGTTAATAATGGCGGCAATCGAGACACTGTCAGCTTCATCATTGGCGCCATTATATGCATACCAATTATTCCTTGCTACGTTTGTTCCTCGCTATCGCGGTTGCTCAGCTTAATTGTTGGTCGGATAGTTGTGGGTGTACATTTTTATCATTAAATTACTCTTAATAATTAAAAATTACTTAAAATTATTTGTTAGCATCGTTTCTTTCAGCTCTGCAAATCCTTGCAGGCTTGGGCTTCGTTGAATGCTATCAAGTATATAACTCCGTTATACTACGGCACTCTTCAAGTTGAATTTGTCATAGATCTAATGTAATTCACATCCTACCAGATCAAGAGCCCGTGACACTAGTTTAGAATTTATTTATTGGCTTAACTCACAATAATAGAGAAATATGCGCTTTGGTGTAGACAATCATGGACACAAAGCCCGTCCATACTTCTGAAGACTTATTTGAAAATTTATCTTTTAACTTCGTTTTTTTTTTTTAATTTTCTACTGTACTATATCTACTGATTGCATTAGCATTCTAGAATTTTTGAGCTGACGATGGAGCTGGACTCCGAAACGTCTTCTATGAAGAAATGATATCATTTTCGTATCATTCTCTTTGCTTTTAAATTCCACGTTTCTATAAAGACTATTTTAAGATACAAGCAAGCTAATTACAGACGACGGCTACCAAATGATGCGAGAATGCGAGACATGCAACAACGGCCGCTATCATAGCCTTGATGATAAGACGAGCATCATCAACATGATGATAATGTGCCACGTCAGCACGTCATCATGCATAGTAACAGCATTACGGTTATTAACAGCATAACGGTCACTAACTAACAGCATAACGGTCACTAACTAACAGCATAACGGTCACTAACTAACAGCATAACGGTCACTAACTAACACCATAACAGTCACTAACTAACACCATAATGGTCACTAACTAACAGCATAACGGTCACTAACTAGCAGCATAACGGTCACTATCACATGCCAAATTTACGTTTCTTTCGCACGAAAACATGCCAATCGTCCATTGCTATGGAGACCGTACAAAATCTCCCCTCGAGACATGCATGGAACGCTTTCTAATCATGTGACGAACAATATAAACGCAAATAGAAATCTGAGAGAATAATCAAACGAAATTCTATCACATTATGAAATGAAGTGTAGGCACATTGGACGAAAAATTGAAGGATATTAGTATCGAAGGGAAAAATAGTCTCATTGAACGAAAAATTATAGGATATTTCGAAGGGAAAAATAGTCTCATTGAACGAAAAATTGTTGGGTGTTATTATCGAAGGGAAAAATATAGTCTCATTGAACGAAAAATTGTAGGATATTAGTATCGAAGGGGAAAATTCTCATTGAACGAAAAATTGTAGGATATTAGTATCGAAGGGGAAAATATAGTCACATTGAAGGAAAAATTAAAGGATATTAGTATAAGAATATTCACCTTAGTGTGCAGGAAGGCCAAAGACTTGTTGACATTCTCGACTTTATGGACCCGCATGCGTCCGTTGTTGGGCTTGCCGAGCTTCTCGCCGGAGATGATCTCTAGGAGACGCAGCAGCATCCTACCGTCAGCCAGGTCTACGAACAGGTCCTTCACTTCCAGCCGAGCCTGCCACGTGTGTCTTAATTATACCTTCATACGCGCATACATATTCCACTTTCATAAACAATGATTAATAATGTTTATCATATCATTCACTTTCATACTCCACTTTCATAAACAATGATTAATAATGTTCATCATATCATTCACTTTCATATTCCACTTTCATACGCACTTTCATATTCCACTTTCATAAACAATGATTAATAATGTTTATCATATCATCCACTTTCATACGCACTTTCATATTCCACTTTCGTAAGCAATAATTATTTATCATATTATTCACTTTCATATGCACATACATTGTCCGCTTTCATACTCAATAATTATTAATATTTATCATATCATTCACTTTCATACGCAATAATTATTAATATATATCATATCATTCATTTTCATACGCACAAGAATATTGCCTTCCGTCATTATCAGAATAAATCGTCATGACAAATAAAAATAAATTCAATTGAATTATATAGTCACGACTGTAATTCAATCAATTCCCGCAGTAACTCGATTGCAACTCAAAAAAATAATATCAATACTTAAAATTTATACAAAAATTAAAATAAAAAATATGAATCAATTTCCTACCATAAATTTATGCCTTAAAATCGACAAACACTTTAAAAATATATCTTTTATGCAGCATCTGCAAGTATTTACAAGGCATCAATGTTTTCATATCAACAAAATGATAGTTACTTGTTCGAAATAACTATTAGATTAACAGATTAGTGTGTCTCAACAAATGGTGTAGAATGCTTGAAACTTTCATCATTTAAGTAATTCATTGAGTCATACCCACCTTGACCAGGAACGAGTTCATCCATTTAGTGAACGACTCGTTTGAAATAACTTTTAGATTAATAGATTACTATGTCTCAACTAATGGTGTAGAATGCTTGAAACTACCTCCATTTAAGTAATTCATCGGTTCATACCCACCTTGACCAGGAACGAGTTCATCCATTTAGTGAACGTCTTCTTCTGTATGTGCATGCGCTCCTCCTGCAGGTGCTTGATCCTGCCAGTCTCGAACTGGTGTAGGGCGTCCTCACGGCGTCCTACACTTTTAACCGAGCTCGGCATGTCGTGTTTTGTGTATCACTTCTTTCCTTTCTTCAGGCACTTCTCTAAGGAAGGCGTACGCGGTCCGTAGACTCGCCGCGCGAAGACAAGCTTCGAGCTTTCTTTCTGATGGTCGTGTACGGACTAGTCGAAAGGTGGCATCCTGAAACAAAAAATGCACGGTTTGAATTCGTCGGGTATCAAAGTAAAAACACTGTCTGCATAAGAACTGAGCACAGTCATCATTTATGAATTATGAAGTTATTTATTTTGATCGGCCGTAGCAATCGGAGACAGCACTGTATACTGCAAAAAAAATCATATGTGAAGTGAAAACGTCACTGTTATCAAATGATCAATAGCATAGATAGGTCATGACAAGGCGTTTCATGAGACCGGTAGCATTTAACGGTGAAAAACTGATCAACTTCAGTTAATCAGTAATGTTTAAATCTGAGGGCAAGTCAGTGATAATTCATAAGACCAGCCACGCATGATAATGGAGGCAGCTCATTTTTTCAGAAGATAAGCTGTGTTGAAAGTAAAGACAGCTCTTTCATCCAGAAGATGGACTGCTGAAACCGAAGGCGGTGCAACGTTTTGTGAGATAGGGTACTGAAACTGAAGGCAGCATTGCTTTTCAAATCAGCTATACGTAGAGCCAATTTTGTACTTGAGACTTGGTGAAAGCAGGGATCCGTAATTCGGGAGTCAGGTTAAGCAGCTGATAAAGATATCGGATGAGCTACGTGCAGGCAGCTCTGTATTTCAAGATTAATTCTACGCAAAAAGAGCTCAGATTTCGCTACGACACTACGTGAAGACAACTCTGTATATATTCTACTCAAAGGCAATGAGATTTCGCTACGTAAAGGCAGCTCTGTATTTCAAGTGATATTCTACTCAAAGTCCCTGAGATTTCGGTACGTGAAGACAGCTCTGTATTGATCAAGATTTATTCTACGCAAAATGAGCTCAGACTTAGCTACGACGCTACGTAAAGGCAGCTCTATATTTCAAGTGCATGATATTCTACTTAAATACGCTGAGATTTCGCTACGTGAAGGCAGCTCTGTATTGATCAACATTTATTCTACGCAAAATGAGCTCAGACTTAGCTACGACGCTACGTAAAGGCAGCTCTGTATTTCAAGCTATATTCTACGCAAAGGCGCTGAAATTTCGCTACGTGAAGGCAGCTCTGTATTGATAAAGATTTATTCTACGCAAAATGATCGAGCTCAGATTTAGCTGCGTCGCTATGTGAAGGCTGCTCGGTATTTCAAGTTTACGCGATGGCCGCTGAGATTTCGCTACGTGATCGAAGACAGCTCTGTATTTCAAGTGATATTCTACTCAAAGTCGCTGAGATTTCGCTACGTGAAGACAGCTCTGTGTTGCAGGAGGCAGGCTATGCTCGCAATTGAAGGCGGCTCGTCTTCTAAAGACGCCGCAGGTTGGCCAGTGAAAGAGCGATGAGCCCACCAAGGATGTCTTGTCCGAACAGACCTCTCTTTGAGACCTGGGTACGCTAAAATATATGCGAATAATATCCGCTCAATATCATAACAAGTCCAGTCCATATATATAGTCAGGAAAAACATTGGCTGGGATTAACCGTGACGAAAATGTGCACTTTTGCCATAACAATAAGCGCAAATCGGCCAATATAAGTAAGCAAAAATTCATAGATTTTCGGGGTTTCGCAAATATAATTATAATCCACATTCTGATAACTATATGTGAACTATAACAAATATTATCTAGCATCAAATTAACGAAATCAAAACCAACGAAATCAATTTATTTTAAGTTCAACTTTCTCAGTCGGCATCTATACGAAGACGAATTTCGTCATTTAATGCTGAAAAGGTGATAAGAAATTATTTTTCATGGAAGGACCTGCCGCTATAGAGAAATTCTGTCCTGAAATGTTCGTGAGCGCACTGACATAAGATCCGGCTTTCATAGCCGTAATTTAGTGCGTCAATAAATAGAACTTCAAATTTTAGAAAATTGTCTTGATTGAATCATAAGATATTGCTATGTTTTTACTATGCGCTGGATCATGGTTAATCCCTTGCATTTCATTTAATTAGATTAGATTCAAACGTAAGGACGATTCTGTTTAATAAATTGCGACAAAAATTGTACGATAACAATTCTACTTGATCTGAAACATAGACGTATGCATGTTCGAATCGTGATCAAGCAGCATTACTCGTAGCAGTTACACAGAGATGCAAGTAGTATTAACTGATCGATCAATTACTGAACCAATTAATGGTGCAAATACATATGGCTTCGAAGTAATTTGTAAATAAAGAAGTACGCAGTAAATTTTGAAAATTACAAAGCATATGAAGTTAAATAATAAAAAATATGTTATCAATCTGATATTTGAACATCCTCATCTATGTTTTACACACCGTCATCTAAATGCAGCTATATATACTCGGAGATAAATACACATCATAAAAGATCCCTGCTCCAGTAAACAGCGACTAAAAGCCGATGTAAAGCATTGAGTGCTCTACAGAGCGGCCCCATATTAGATTATCATAAGCAAACACCGACATAAGATCTCCGTTGAGGGACAAATAAACCGCGCGATATTTAGAGGGGGGAAAAGATCTCACTTGTGCCCGAGGGTAAATAGCAGATTGAGGACTAGGAGAGAGTTGTGAGGGCAACAGGAAGAATTCATTCAAAGCAAGAATCTTATTCGAGGGTAAATGGCAGATTGAGGACTAGGAGAGAGTTGTGAGGGCGACAGGGCATATTTATTCAAAACAAGAATCTTATTCGAGGGTAAGTTTCAGATTGAGAGATAAGAAAAGAGTGGCCCAGTGGTTACAGTTCCGAGTACCAAGATTGGCGCAGAGAGGCGCGGGTTCGATCCCAGCTCTGTGCGCCAGTTTCTGGTCAGAATCGGCAAGGAGGCCGGGCGGTTAAGCACAGCAGAATTGTAGCAGTGAGTTGCGAGTTCGAGACCGCAACAAGCTGTGAATGTTTTGCGATGTTAAGAATCGGCGACAGGCCTACGGTCTAGGGCCTACTAAACGCTGAAACCGCGATTATTATTATTATTGAAGGCTAAGATGTTGGTATACACAGAAAGCAAATATATATCATACCTAGTTAAGTAATCTAACCAGGGGTGATTCGGTCTATAAAAGTGACACTTCATGCACGTAGCAATGACTAGCATTTATTTCCGAGTCAAACTAGGTCAGGATGACCCACACAATGACAAAAAGTGTACCGCTACTATTTGGACAAAGTGTTACTCAGATCTCTGAGTATATTAAAGTAAATACCTACCCTTCTTAGCGCATTTTCTCTTTATAGAAAAAATGCACTATTGTGCTCGCCATGTCCGTCTGTCTGTCTATCCGTCCGTGACTTCACGTTTACGTCGATTTTAAGAAGCGGGCATGCCTGTTTCAAAGATACGACATCTCTAGCTCTAATGCACTGTACTAATCGCAATGAAAACTGATTTATGTACGAGAAAATGCGCTCTCTGTCACTCACTGCCGTGAGTACTGAGTAATATTTTTTACTTTCGTAGGAAAGCAAGTACGGTCAGATGTAAATTCGCATAATAATTATTATTATAACGCTATAATTATCATAGTATTATTATACTTAATTTTACTAAAAAGACATTTGGTAACAGAGCGACTGATCAAATAAAGTTTCATTAGGACTGAATTAAAGTAAAGTTTACGTTACAAAAATCTAAACATAAAAA
This sequence comes from Hyalella azteca, assembly GCF_000764305.2. NCBI lineage: Eukaryota > Metazoa > Arthropoda > Malacostraca > Amphipoda > Hyalellidae > Hyalella > Hyalella azteca. The sequence continues at coordinate 527,714 of NW_025941620.1, forward strand.
AGGCTTAATTACAATTCAAAATGAGTGGCTTCTTTCAAAAAAAGTTTGCGATACAAGTTCATATGTGCGAGGCAATTACAACCAAAAAATATATGATAAAAACACCTGTTAAGAAACCACGATGTTGATATTGTTGTGTTAAAAAAGACGCACATGCCCTCGCATAATTGTTGCCAATATTAGCGGCATCATCCATGACCACGCACGCTGTTCGACAGCAACAGCTCAGAGTACGAAGCGTGCACTCAGAGTAATTAATGTGTTATATTGTCCTAATAGTAACACACTTCTTGCACGTTGCATTGATGCGCACATTTGCCGGGTCAAACTGAGTCAAGATGACCCACATATGAGCTAAAAGTGCATTGCTATTTGGACAAAGATCCTCCTCATGTCAAAGATTTTCCTCGGCTTTGCACACAATACCAGGACTGGGGAGAGCACTGCACTCTCAGCTGCTTTCATCCTTGTGCGAAAAAATATTTAAGGACAGATTTTTTTGAAAGAATGTGAACAGCAAGATAACTTCGTTCCAGACATAAATTATTAAAGCACACTTAAGATATGCTAAGTACTATCCTAGCTTCAGGATCTCGCGTATTTTTTTATTTAAGAATGATTATTAGGTCACCAGATTATTTTTTCCCGGAATATCGCGCACATAAGACGGGTTAGCTAAATATTTGTTCGTAACTGAAACCCGGACAAATGATAAAGCGTTGATCAAGATTTCAGAGTAAATATGAAGATAAAGAAGCTTACAGAAAACGACCAGTTTCTCAGCGCACAATTAAGCTAATGGATTTCGAAACGAAATCTCACCAACATGTTTTTTTATTACGAAACGGAATATCCTTGAACGCTTCTTTTCGATGCGTGCATGAGAAAGGAGATAAAACCTCGAACGCTCAGTCATATTTCACAGTCTTCACGTACGTATATGAGGCCAACGTGCAGTCACGCATCGACCCCATGTTTCCAATACAAGCATTTATCAAGCTTCAATCAAGCATTTATCAATCATTTATTATATTATCAAGCATTTATCAATCATTTATTATATTATATTTATAATATTGAAGCATTTATGTTCTATTGAACTATCAAAACAAACTGCTTCGTTATAATGCGCTAAAAGGCACGGTTGGTGCCTACTCCATTCACGACGGATTTTGGAGGAGTGGAAATTATACGTAAATCTCGTCATCCTAAATCCTGTTAATAATTTTAGAACTGCATTGCGTTGCTCAAAAAAATATCGTTCCTACCACGATATAGCATGGAAGTCCAATTTAAGTAGCAGATGAAAATTCATAGCAAACTCACATTTTTGTAACAAAATAACAAGAAGCTAATAAATAATCTAATTTCCATTATTAAATGAAAATTTTCTACCTCTGTGTCTTCCAATATAGCATGATTCCATCAATAAAAATGAATTTCAGGTTCAGGCATCTCGAAACGGTATGTATCATGGATACGCGCTAAAATAGCCCCTGCACATTTGAAGTGTCAGGCTTCGATCAAACACAAACTTTCTTAAATGTAAATCAGACTAAGCTACATTTCCTCGACAATCATCAAGCCTGACAATTCTCATTCATTCATCAAGCCTGACAATTCTCACTCATTCATCAATCCTAAAGCTACGATTCTACGATTACGAAGTCTGGATTGATCAATTGTACAAGTTGCACGCATTCTACAATTTTTCGTCCATATAGACGCATTTGGTGAGGTATAGACACACGGCAGGATATAATGGGCGAAGCGTCCACTATAGGATAACAGTGCGACCCGCTCAATTAATGCCGGATATCAGAGAGAACCGTAAATTTCAGTATACCAATGCAGGATATCAGTGAGAACCGTAAATTTCAGGATAACGGCGTTAACCGGTCAATGCAGGATAATAGAGTACATATAGGCTGACGAGAGTGCGCGATGAAAATAATGAGGATTAACTCGATCAGGCCGCTTTGAGTAATAAAGATGAATTCTAGCTTAAATAGTTAGTCGTCCAATGCAGGTGTGACAAGAGACATCCAATGCAAGATGACATGTGAGACATTCATGCAATACAGGATGACAGGAGACATTATAACGATACATTAGATGAAACGCAGAGTGAAAGCAACGCGTTAGCTGTACACTCAAGTCACAACAGTAACATTCCTCTGTGATGGCATCTGCGACACAGATACATTCATAAATAAATATCAAGTTATTAATAAATATACACGAAGACATCGCGTGCACTAATATCAGTGTCATCACTAGCTATACCTACACGACACGGATGTCGCATAATAAATACCGATTGAAGTGAACAATAGAGCCTATAAACGTAGATGTTTTCTCGTCGTCTGTATGTATTGATCCATGCAAAGTGAAATTATACGCAAAGCATGAAGATGCCAATAGTCAAGGGCATATAGCTAGTTATGATCGAGAACAACAATTAACATGCATGTCGCACTCAGGGAATATGTCCGAATACTTTACCACTGTGATCATATTAGCAACAATAATTTTATTTCTATCATAATGGCATTTACTGTGTGTGGCACGAGAGATTTCTGCTCGAGATCAACAAATTTCAGGCATGCACTTAATTTAAAGCAAAACAGAAAAAAAGGCGAAATAAATTTGGGGGGAAAGTGTAAATCTTCAGTAATGCGTATCTCAACTGAATCATTGTTCATAATCAAGAAACTAATGAACTATCTATTTAATGGGAGCGAATCCATGGGATTAACAGCGTTCACTTAAAAGTATACAAAGACAAGTGTTTTCATACGTTACGCGAATTTTATGAAACGTGTTTTCCTTTTTCCAAAGTTAAGATATATGGGAAAAATACACAAATCTGACAGCGTCCGCTTATATGACATGACGCTTATGACTAGAATACAAAATGTTTTTCCGTTCCTGCATGCGTACAAAACATGACGTATCCATGACACTTTTAAAGTGTTCATAACACTGAAGAAAGTTTAATGATGAAGCGCTACCACTCACCACACTATGCAGAGTCGTGAATGACACGGCGATGAGATAAGATATATATAATGTCACTCACCACACACGAGTTGAGATGACAGGGTGATAAGTTAGCTGCAGTCAGCGCTGTCAACGTGCGTAGTTAACATACGTCACTCAATACAGTTTTTCTTATTTATTCATACGACTTGATAAAACTTGTCTCAAAAAATAAATAAAAACTAGGAAAGGCAGTGAAGAACCACAGGCTACGAAAATACGCGATAGAATCTGGGAATTATTGGAATAAATTAATTTGAAAATATCTATTTTCTTGATAAATTCAACATGTCACAATTAATCACCAAAGAGATATTTTTTTCATTGGACGCAACTTTTGCAAGCAGCTTTTGTCGCAGAATACAATGACGCAATTTTTAAGCGTAGCTCAATAGACAGAATCGATTATACTATTCAGGGAAATGAATGGGTAATATAGTCCAAATAGTGACACACTTTCTTAAAATTAAATTAGATTAGATTGATGATGGATCCTCCTACATGTTGTTAGATATTCAACCCGAAAAATTTGAACCCAGCACGAACACAGATATGACGTAGCACTGATACGCTTCCTTGGCTTGGCCATGGCCAAACTGGATCAGGATGACACACAAAGAGGCAAAAAGTGCATCACTATTTGGACAAAGCCTCACTCATTTCTCTGACTGCATTAATAAAACAGCAAGCGATGGTACGTTAGGTGCAGACTAGCCAGCAGTCGCCGCTCTACTGCCGAGATCGGCATTTGTTGGAATTCAGATACGTTATCATCGGTGAGGTGGACCTCAGATAAAGAAGTTGATATAAGCTAGTGCCACACATTTTGTTTACTCATTATATACCAGGACAATAGTACCGTTATTCAAAGTGATGAAAGTAATTAACAAATGTTAAGAAAAATAAAACCCAACAAGCAGTCTAACCCGCTGCTGAATTTAGAGTCACGTTGATAATAATATAGCCAATGTGTGCAAATTTATAAAAAAAAATATAACTCAGTACTCACTGCAGTGAGTGACAGAGAGCGCATTTTCTCGTCGACGAAAACTTGAGGTCACGGACGGACGGACAGACAGACGGACACGGCGAGCACAATAGTGCATTTTTTCCATAAATGAGAAAATGCGTTAAAAACTATCCCCGTTCAAACTCACATTTAATATAGAACTCCCGTTTGCCCAACAGCCCCTATACATTTGCGATGCCAGGTTTCACACACACAGACAGACATTTTTTCCTTTTTTCCCATTTCTCCTTCCTCTATCTGGCCACGCTGTGTGCCACCTATTGTTTTTTCAGCACTTTTCCAGTGGCACCGCACCACCACTGCAACCACAACCAAACTTTGCCACCAAATAAGTATATATGCAAAATATTATACTCATAGGGCAATTTTGATTACATAGTAAAAGTAATAATATAAATAATATATACAACAGTGAAGCTTAAATTAAAAGACAGTAATGAAAAAATATTTTCTTGGTAATAAATACAATGATCGAGCCTAAAGTAATAGATTGTCATTAAAATATATTTTCTTCGTAATAAATACAACGGTCAGCCCAAAATCAACAGATCATAATGAAAATAATCTAAATTGTGACAATTTTCAAAGGAAAACCAGCACCTGTGTCAACTTTCAAACTTAGCCGCCATCTACCGGCCGGCGCGCAAGAATACCAGGGAAGGTCAAGGTCGCGGAGGCAACGGACTAGCTAACGTCTGGCTGTATGGCAGCACCCGCATGGCGGCCTCTCATGGCCGCAATATCCAGCCATTAATCGTTTAGCCTTCACCTGTCATGATAATTACTGATTATTGTAAAACAATGGACGAAGTATTCCGTGTGTTCATTAATGTATTCGGTCGTCTACCATCGCAAAAATAAGCGGGCTATAGTATATGAGATTTACTATGGCACGCTCGTCATCGCTGCGTGTAATGTGGCACAGTCGCTTGGTGCTCAATTTACTGGTGTTTGCACGAACACTGTTAGAAAAAACGGCGAAAAAACGGTCCCACTGGCATTCTAGTGGCCGGTCGTCTCGTGAAAATAAACTTTTCCGCCGTTTTTATCAGATGTTTTACGGATTTCTAGTGTTAAATTACAATAAAAACGGCAGTGTAACAGTGTAGAGCTTGAGTGTCCTCTGCACCTACCACAATGGCAGCTAGTTCGACCTTTTGCGACGCTATAGCGGTGAACAATATCAACATATTTAACGTGGAATATTACGAACACCAAATTGAAATAAGCAAAAATCCCTAAAAGCTTCCAGCATCATTAGCAGCGTAAAGGCTTGAAGTAGCTGCAGCTTCAGTAGATTAAAAGAGTTATGGCTAGCAGCCCGGCAACAGGTTCCGGTCCGCTGAACACCGCAGTGCCTTTAGCGATACGTGGTGGTGCATCTAGGTGGTGGTTTGGGGTGGTGGCATCTAGGTGGTGTTGTGGGGTGGTGGCATCTAGGTGGTGTAGTGGGATGGTGGCATCTAGGTGGTGTTGTGGGGTGGTGACATCTAGGTGGTGGTGAGTGGTGGCATCTAGGTGGTGGTGGTGGTGGTGGCATCTAGGTGGTGGTGGTGAGGGTGGCATCTAGGTGGTGGTGTGGGGTGGTGGCATCTAGGTGGTGGTGGTGGTGGTGGCATCTAGGTGGTGTTGTGGGGTGGTGGCATTTAGGTGGTGGTGTGGGGTGGTGGCATCTAGGCGGCGTGGGGTGGTGGCATCTAGGTGATGGTGTGGGGTGGTGGCATCTAGGTGGTGGTGTGGGGTGGTGGCATCTAGGCGGCGTTGTGGGGTGGTGGCATCTAGGTGGTGTTGTGGGGTGGTGGCATCTAGGTGGTGTTGTGGGGTGGTGGCATCTAGGTGGTGGTGTAGGGTGGCGGTAATGATGTTGTGTTGTAAGATAGTCATATTGTGGCTTCATGGGTGGTGTTTTGAAGTAGCGGCAACGCGATGGTGTAGAACGAGGGTGGCATCATAGTGGCATTGTGGCGTGATGACATCAGCTTGGTCGTGAGGTGTCACAATGAAAATGAGGGTTAGTGTGATAATTGTAGTCGTGCGATCAACAAATTAGTTATTTGGAGTCGTATCATCAACACTGTTGTGCGTATTCACTATTATTATTATGTTGTGTGCTAGTGATATGTTATGAACTTAATGGACATGAGTCATCAGTATGGTAGTTGATGTGACACAATAAAATTGTAAAGTTTCAGAGATGTGGGTCATTGACGTACGAAAGGTGTTGGAACAAATATAATGATTGAGTTCACTAGCGAGTAGCGATGAATATGAAAGCAATAGCATGCAAGGGAATAAATATAACTTATATTGTAACCCGAAAAGTTGATCGTATCGAGGCTCAGCGTAATCGTAAGTTAATTAAAATTTGTTGTAAAATCGTGGTTGTTAAAATCGACGCGACCCACGTGACTTTCAGGAGCAAACGCGGCTCTGTTGGGTTACTTGTGAGTTAGTCTGCTGAATCAATGATCTAGTGTAAGGCTGTTTTTAGCGCATTTTCTCATTTATGAAAAAAATGCGCTATATTGTGCTCGCCATGTCCGTCTGTCTGTCTGTCCCCGTCCGTGACTTCACGTTTTCGTCGACGAGAAAATGCGCTCTCTGTCACTCACTGCAGTGAGTACTGAGTTATATTTTTGAATATTTTCGTAACAATTTGACTTGCAAGTCGACCGGTTCAAAAGTGAACGGTCCAGTAGTCGACGGTCTTCTAGTAACGGATCCAGAGTACCAGGGTGATGATTGCCGTCACTATAAAAAAATGCGGTTAACATCATATGAAAAAACGAGAATGCCAATTAAAATAGTCGTAAAATATAGTGACATTACTGCAGAGTAAAAGAGATAGAATAAAGAGATGTAAGGTGCATAAAGCCATACAAGCGACCTCTGTTACAGGTCACGACCGGGCAACATAGGTCACGAGTCTGGGTGTTCAGACCGCGGCCGCCCTTATATGACGATCGGTGCAATGTCCAGGTGGGCGCGTAGCTATACTTCAGCGTATCAAAAATTATCATTATATATGGAGAAGGATTTGTGATGTAAGATCTTCAAGATTTGATACAATTTACGCAGATTTTCACGAAGGAAATGACAAGAATAGGCTGCGATGGTGAGTTGCGTATCAAAAAAGTCATTATAGAAAAGGAAGAATTTGTAATGTATGATCTTCAAGATTAATCTCGGTCATTCTGACAAATCATGCACGTATATTTTCACGGAATAAATGTCTAGAATAGTGTTCAGTGGCGATGCGCGATAGAAAACAAAATAATAAAAAAAAACAAATTGCCAGAGCCAAGAAAGAATTACACATTTCTAGTTTCAAATATATCGATTCGATAGTTTCAAATATATCGATTCGATAGTTTCGATTTCAAATATAAACTGATAATCACGATATACGTAGGAACCGGCCGTTTTGAAAGAAGTAATCTGCTGTACAATCATTGAATCAATTAATGAGAAATCCAATGACGGAAATCATTTTCTTTCTATCATAAGGCAAACCACTTGAAATCAGCATACCATTTAACTTTAAAAGATGCTCCTGACTTGGTCTTAATGTAAGCATGCACGTAATTCTAATGAAAACAAAGTATACGAGTAGTGGAACGAATAATACATGTGTAGACGGACACGAACGACTTCAGGATATTCAACAAATACCGTACATTCATTCAGCTCATCGAATAGCCTCTACGGAGAAGATACAAGAAAATACTGTGAACATCAAGGCTCTAAAAACTATTTTCTCTAGCCCAATAATATCAAGTAAGGAGCGATGACCACCCTGCCTGATATCGACAACTCAAATTTATTAATTTGAGTTGTTTTGGCGGGAGGAAAATTGAGAGGCCATGCGCTGGGCTACCAGACGAAGAGCAGGCAATAAGTCCAGCAGCTATCTCAATCAATCGTCAGTTATGGAAAGATCGGGTTCCAAAGGCCGGATCCCTTGTGAATCAAGTCACGAAAAGTTCAAGAATCGGCCACAGGCCATGGGCCTATTTCTTCAACGCCGATACTTCTTTTCTATTCTATTCTAAGAGAATAAGGAGATGAAGGCACTTGACTAGCCTTCCCGCGTCGGTCGCGACACACCTCAACATGAGTGAAGAGTTCTCTCTACAGTTGCGCTCCAACTGAAATAAGCACGCACACCAGTTGGCCTTGACGATGATCAGTAGTTCTGGAATGAAGCCAGCAAGAGCTCGGCAGTGAACCTATTGCGATACTTGCAGTCATGTTCGTCCAGCATGCATAACATATTACGGCTACGCGACCGCTGAACCACAGCAACCGCACCGAGAGAAGCAACAGTTGCCATATTTCGCCATCCATCGCAGAGAGAAAAGTTAGAGTTGCCACATGTCGCCATCGTGATAACAGGCCAAATCGGTGAATGATATTAGTTCATGAAGGAAGTAAATAGCAGAGAAGACCAAGCCACAGATCACTGCGAGACAGACATGACACATGAGCAGTTTGAGCAATCATAGAAGACCAACAATGCGTGAGCCATAATTATAAGATGCATCAACGCTGAAGCATGTACATACTGGAACCACCATACTACAAGAGTTACCACTCTATCCCCTGTGAAGGAACTTTATAGGGAAATTAGCAGGAGCCATGTAAAGCTTAGCATCAGGAAAGGACAGCCTCTAACCTCCAATTCAAATGCACGGCAGATGCTCCCTTCAAACGTACTGTTACGTGCAGCGGCTGACAATATTGTGCATATATATATATAATTTCGCATGGTAAAATTAATCAGTAAACGGCAGATCCCAAATAGATGTGATTAAACATTACTATACAATCATTACAATTACTGTACAATCCGCCTAGAATTAGAGAATTTCGTACCCAACGCAACTTCCTTGTTTGGGTTTCTTGTTGATTCAAGACGATTGCGGTGTTGCAGCGAGATTCTCAACTGAAGTGTAATAATCATCACACATCCACGTAGAACTTGACGACACACGAACTTCAAGGAGAGCGTCAACGTGCTAGGCATTCAACACATTCCCACACTTTTACCACCTCGACCCTGTAGGGAACTTGTCAAGTATTCCAAGTGTATGGTCTATGTGTTACATGGTTTATATTTTGAACTACGGTCTAAGGCCGAATTCGAATAAGATAAATTAATATTGAGCTTACCAGCCACACTCTCTTCGTTATTTAAAAGCATGCATACGGTATAGGCTTTCAACAGATTACTTTAATTACCTCGACCATGGATTTAAAAATGGTATAAGTACTACGGTCTTAACTAAATAAATCAATGATGAGCACAACAGCCACGTTTTTTCGCCATTAAAAAGCAAATCTACACTTCTCAAAACAGACGGAATTTTGTTTTTGTCAAACCCCAAATCAAGACAAGAAAATCGTCCTTTCAAGTTTTCCTAACTCGTAACCTCTAAGTTCGTTCTTCATCTATTAAGTGGGCAGGTTACCATGAATGGGAACTTAATTAAACATCTCCGCCCACAACGGCACACCACGCGTTTTATGCTACGTTATCATGCCGCTGTCCATCACCATCGTCACCATCGACATTACACCCACAAACTCCTAATAATTCAAATATGAGCATTTAAATACAACTTATGGCACAGACACCAAAAACGATGCTGTTTCCGCGTTTTGTAGTATCGCAAAAGAAGCAATAACTTTTCAATTAATATTAGTAAGTTGTAAGTGTAAGTAAGTAGTAAGTAATGATAGTGAAGCAAATCGTTTTAGCTTTATATGCATGTTAAATTTTTCGTTATATCAAGTGGTTTGAGTTGAGAGACCGAATGAGAGGAATTCGCACAACGCACATTTTTCAATTTACGGCATCGCGCGAAGAGTTCTGTTTACTCTGGCCAAGATAAACTCTAGGAAATTTGAAACCCTTCCCGCCACAGCCTCAACTACTCGGCACAAGTCGAAGAAGATCCATTACCACCTGCAGAAATACTGAATCATTAAGTTTTTATTGCAACGGTTTCAATTTAAATTTTTTGTTGAATAATGCATGCGAGGTTGAATGGTGCGCAGAATTAAAATGTATGCCTAGTAAATAAATGTTATATTACTCTAAGTATTACAAATCATTCGTTAGATTTGTATGGGAAAATGCTGACGTTGATCTCATTTAGAGGCGGAGTTATTTTAAATAATCTTAGCGAGGGAATCGCATATGAGAACTCGCATTTGAACCCATTTCAACTACTGCAATTATAGGTTGATAAATCACCCAAAAAAGACGTCCTTCAGAAACCATATTAAATATGCATGGAGAAATCGTACCTAATTTTAATCACGCTTTAATCCGAGTCGTGCATTTAAATGAACACGGCATTAACTATACAAAATATTCAAAACGCCCAAAAATATCCGACGCTTGAAATATCCTACGTCATACATTTATTGCATCACGTGCCTAATAATTAAAATAGGTAGTAACTTTCTCATCGCCGCCAATTTGATTATTAGAACCCCAGACCAAATGGGTGTTGAAGTTCGCGACTAAATTAATATGCAGAATAAATAAAACACTAGCAGACATTTTAGGGACTGATCCAAAAAACATACCAAACGAATAAAAAGGTAGGTATATTAGCATGCAAGGCTCCACGATGCAGAAGGCTTCACTTCGGTCATACAAATCCGTTATTTCTCAATAAAGTCGAGGGCTCTTGAGACACCTAAAGAAAACGGGAAGTTTTCTTGCACCACGTCTTGACCTTCAAGAAGACAAGTTGTATTTAGATACTGGCTGAGATTTCTAGCGGAAAAAGAACTGTGGTTTTGTCTTGGCTTTCTAAAGTAAATCACAGGATTTCACCATGAATGCCATCATCAGTTCTTGTCTCTTTTGACATCTGCAGATACACCCAGCTATTCTGGCATGAGATGATAGCTGCATTTTTTGCATTGCTGGCCTATTTTTATTTGATAAGAGATGCTGTAATAAATTCAACAGGACGAGAAAAATTTTACTGAATACATTGCACGGTATTCCACAGGTCTGCACCGATCCAGGCACTTAGAAGTTCAGGGAAGATAATTATACATTACAAACGTTTTTAAGCAGTTGGTGCCCATTAGTTCATTGGGAAAAACAGTGCAATTTAAATATTCTTATCAAAAATGCTAAGCTTTTCCCAATAATAATAAATATATTCAAGAGAAATTGTATAGGTACCTACTTTTAAGGAACATTCCTTACCACAGAGATCATTTGCTTCAACAGGATTTGTAAGAAGCTAAGCAGAATTGAAGCTCCAATACCAAAAGGAAACTTCTCTTACAGTTTCAAGTTATTATTGGACCAGTGGCTCAAAGAAGCGCTCGCTTCAAAAACCATAGCTTACAGAAAACCGTCCGAGGTGACGTCATCAATTAAATATATATAGCTGTATGGTTAACGGTATAGTGTGATATAGCTGTACTAGGGTCGTCAGTATAGCAGAATATAGTTGTATGATAGTCAGCATACGGTATAATCTAGCTGTATGGTCGTCGGTGTAGCATGATATAGCAATCAATACGAGGTCGTCGGTATAGTCGGCATGGAACAATATGATATTCAGTATACGGTATTGATACGATGATTATACGGTATGATATTCCAGTATACGGTATAATATATAGTTGTATGGTCGTAGGTATAGTTTGATATAGATGGTATAGTAAGACTGTCGGTATGGTAGAATATATAGCTGTATGGTCATTGGTATAGTATGATATAGCTGTAGTAAGGATGCCGATATGGTCGGTATGGTATAATGTAGTTGTATGGTCATTGGTATAATATGATATAGCTGTAGTAAGGTCGTCGATATGGTCGGTATGGTATAATATAGTTGTATGGTCGTAGGAAAAGTCTCTATCTGAACTAGAGGAGCTATAATTAGCGCAGACTACAATTTATCAATAAGGCAATATTTTCTAGAAAGTCTCTATCTGAACTAGAGAGGCACGAGATACGTGATTTATCACGGCCACAAGTACAGCGGCTATCAAGTATAAGAGAACATTTCCCGTAGTTATCACCGTCGCTCTATTGACGGGATGTGGGTCAGTCGGATTATTCTCGAGCGCCATTCCACATGTTAACGAGCTGTGAAAATATGCCATTCAGATACATTATTAGCTATAATAACAGCAAATATATTGGCTGATAGAAGAGATATTTGCAGCGACAGGTATTAGTGGCAAGTAGCAGTAGTAAATAGCAGGGGGTGATATCAGTAAGAGGTATGTACAATAATAAACACTGACAGGGTTAGCAGTGACGAGCGTTTAACCATGCGCTCAACATTTGCACTGGTAAACATTGACCAGGTCATTATTCAGACACAACTGCAAACTAGACCACCATCTATACGGGGTACACTGTAAAGAACAACGAATGAGCTACTGTGAATCAGACCCCAACGATATGATGAGGCTCTCTCATGCAGACCAGAGAGAGCACTCAGTGTCACAGGGGTCTGCAGTGTGAGTGGTCTGCAGTGTGAGTGCATGAGGCTATGAGCCCCTCGTGAGCAGCACTCTGAGCCAGGAATGCGGCCACTCAAGATACCGGCCACTCGAGCGCCCCTCAGCGATGATGAGGGGCGCTGGTAAGGAGTGCCTCCGTCGCCAGCAGGTGCGGCTGATAGTGCAGTAAAATAATGATTAAAGTGAAGGATGATGAATATGAAAGAAAAATGAAAGAAATGCAAATAAAGGAAGAAGAAAGATGCGTATTTTAGATAAGATGCTCTTGAAAGAAAAAGGAAAGAAATGCAAATACAGGAAGAAGAAAGGTGCGTATTTTAGATAAGATGCTCTTGAAATTGGGAAAATAAACGGCGAACGCAGTAAGCAGTGTGGGTAAATCATGGGCACAGAGTTAAAGAAAAATGGAAAGAAAGTAAAAAAGGAAGAAAAATTCACGTACTTCAGAGAGGATGTCCCTTGAATTGAAAAAATATATTTGGCGAATGCAGGGGATTGAAGGAGTAGGCGAATGCTGAGAAAGAAAGAATCTAGCGAAAGAGGAAGAAAATTGGCTTGGAGATTTTAAAGCGAGTTGGATGAGGAGGCAAAATTTAATCTAGAGAACAAAATTAAAAATTATTAACAGGTTGGAAGACATGGAAGTGACGAATATTTAAATACAACGCAATCCTCAAGCACCAAATAACATAACAGTGAGGCATCTGAACCATAGTAATCAGTACGGAAAGCTCCATATTGAACCGCCGATTAAAGTGGTTCAAATACATGGCGTTTCGCCCCGCCAAATGAAGAGCAAAGCACGAACAATAAGCAATTCAAGAGTTCTATTTATACACGCGCGTCCGTTCGGGAGGATAGCTCTTGCCCGCCATACACTCGATCATCCAGCTGCATTGTGCTGAGTCACGCTCGCGTAGCCGGTCCAGCCGCTACACTGAGAATAATGATCGTGTCATATTGTCCAAATTGTAACGCATTTTCATATCCACAGCACAAGCTGAAAGCTAAGGTATCACTGATACGTCAGGATAAACTGCGTCAGGATGACCCACAAAAGGTAAAAATGTAAGATGACAATGTTGATACCATTTGTCCCTTGATATTTCCTGATTGATGTCTTCCTTGTTGAAAGAAGATGACAATGTTGTAAGATGACAATGTTGTAAGATGACAATGTTGTCAACATTGTAAGATGACAATGTTGATGCCATTTGTCCCTTGATATTTCCTGATTGATGTCTTCCTTGCATCACTATTAATTGGGACTCCGAGTGTAGCAACGGGTGAAGCGAGCTAAAAAATTGTTCGCCAACGGAATTTGGAAATCAGAGGGCGAGTTTCAGGGGCCATTCAGTCCACGGTTTACGTCGTCATCCTAGGAGTTTTTTTTTTTTTGCAGTAGTTCATTGACAATTTTCGGTGGTTACAGAATAAACGACCTTTTATATATACCCAAGTCCCAAGCATGAATGTAATTAAACTAATTAAGCAATAAATATCATCATTGGTTGGAAAATTAAGCTTTATAGTTATCATCATTAGTTGAGAAATTAGGCCATAATTTGAGATAATTTCTAATTTCCTAATTTCTTATTTATTTCTTTTATTTCTATTTTTTATTTCTTTATTTCTTTTCTTATTTCTTTCTTATTTCTTTCTTATTTATCTCTAAATTTTCCTAATTTCTCATTAGTTGAGAAATTAGGCAATAATTCTCATAATTAATTGGAAAAATAAGTCATCATTATCATAATCAGTAGAAAACTAAAGCCATAATAATCATAATTAGTTAGATTCTCAGTGATGCAAAAGCTAGTGAGCGCAAAAAAAAACATCCTGTAGCTTTAATGAATTATGCTAACAACATAGTTAATAAAACTCCCAGCACTTGTCTCTATTAATAGAGTTGAACCCTTGTAAAAGTTTGATCACAATTCAAATGAGTTATAAATACAATCGCTCGATAAACGCTGCATTGTGTCGATCAAAAGGCTTTATCAAAGGCCCTTTGTACGATGATCCGCCTAGACTTTTATTTAGTCTACTGCTCACCGTTACTTACAGCTCAGGCCGGGGCGATACTTTCAAAATTCGCTAAGTTAACGTAAGTACTTACGCTCTAGTTTCTTGTCTATGATTGGTGAATTTTGCTTGAAAGGCCGTCAATGATTGGCTGATGAACTTACGACCTCATAACTTTTTTTTAAAGTATAGGCTCAGATTTGCTTCACTAGTTCACGATTGAAATTAACCCTGTAGGATAAACATGCTGAAGCCATAAGCAATCACATTAATAATGATGTTTCTAAGGAGATTGTTTAGCCTTCTCATAAACTGTGTAGCTACCTGAATTTAATCGATATAATTCGGGTAGGATTGATGGAATTCAAGATCTTTTTGTTACAAATCTACTGATAAGAACAATAAACCATGCGAAATTTAGTAAAACAAAATAAACATAGACAAGTAAAAAAGTAACAAGTGAAAAAATAATCACTATTGGGCAAAATTTTGGCTGGTTTTCCTTTGGGACCTTGCTTTGGTGCCCGGTAAACATGGCATTATAAATGTCATTGCACATCACTTCTCAGGCGATACGTGCTCAACAAATTGGGTATACTATATACCATCATGGCCACAAGTTTTTTTCATGGAACAATATTACATACCGTACAAACAACTGCTACATGGAACAATGTTTATACATACAAACTCCTAAGCAGCGTCAGGTTAACCTGCTACATAACAGAACACAGTTTATACCAGTGGAGTTATCTGCTACTTTTCACACGCAACTTCCTGACACGCCTAGTTAATCTGTCGGATTTTTTATGCATGTACATTGTACACCCTGTACATACATCAAATTATGCATTAGACAACCATAAAAGCAAAGCAAGGAAGAGACGAGCTCCAGAGGCGGCACTCCCATGAGCGAAGACAAGCGTCGTCAGGCATCAGTTCGCTGATGACGTCGGCACGGAACTGCAATTCTCCAACGGCTTTTTGTGCTCATGAAGACGTGAATGCACTTTTGGATTTGGGATTTTTTTCAAACTTTTAATCAAGAATTTGTTACATCTATACTCATTTTACGGAACACTTTAGAAATGAAAGAGATTACCTGTGATGATAATAATGCTTTCATAACATAGGTTTTTCTCTGGTCTTTGTTGAGAACTATAGTCTTTACTTCGCACCATAACAAGCCTGTTACCACACCCATTACCCCCGTCACCGCACTCATTACCCCCGTCACCACACGCATTACCCCCCTCACCGCACGCAATTACCCCCGTCACAGCACGCATAACCCTTGCATTACCCCCGTTACCACACGCATTACCCCCGTCACAGCACGCATAACCCTTGCATTACCCCCGTCACCACACGCATTACCCCCGTCATCACACGCATAACCCTCGCATAACCCTCCATCACCGCATTGTCATTACCCCGGTAGCATCACGAGGCCGGGACAGGCGTTCCGACCTCCGCCCTAGCGATGACAAGGTAATGGCGACATCCCTATGACGTCATCCATAAACTACAATTAAATGCACATTCCTTTCTTCCTCCTCCCTCCATTTGCAGATCACAGTAAAAAATGACAGTGAAACCATAGCATTAAACACATAAATAAGAACCACTTCGCTATTTTGCAGTACTCGCGACAAGACGCCCTTCCAGCATGAGTCCATACTGCAAACGGGAATCCAAAGAATTATTTCCACCGTACACGAATACGGCTTCGTGTAATTTCACTAAGTACCTACTGGCTATAGATACTGATCATCAAGGCAAAATAGATAGGATATTGGAGATAAAAAAATTAAGCCGTTCAATTTTACATTTTCCATTTAAAAATATCCTCCCAAGGTGCGCAAACATATGGTGTGAGATCATCAGAGTTGACGAGAATCAGTGACTCCGTCGAGTCATTCACCTCTGAGCAATACTAATCAAACATCTACAGCGTACTTACACACACGCAGAGTTAGTGTTTACATAACACTAACTTACAAACACAAAGAAGCGACTGTGAGCGTACAGTGGCTCGGTAAAAACACTGATACTGACGATCAATCACAGTCGAGATACAAAGTATCAAATCAAAGCTCATGTAGCGGTGCGAGCAAACGAGCCTTGGTACCTTGGTACTTGTTTGGTTTCTGGCACAACAGCCAGAAAAATGATTGGGATATTATCCAAATAATAACCCACTTTCTTACCCACAGCTAGAGCAAGGAGCGGACGTATAGCACTGATACGCTCTTTTACGGAGCCAAGCAGTGTCTGGATGACCCACGCAGAGATGAGAGATGCATTGCGCTACTTGGACAATGACCCAATGAGTGGAGACAGGTAGGTACTCAAACACTATATAGACGCGCCGGTATTCATGATCCGACTGTGTGATGCATACGTCGTCCGACAACCGTTCATGATTCATCACTTTGAACTGAATGTCATTGGTGTGATGAGCGTGCTGCACTTGAGTGGTTGCTTGTCATCGAAGGGTTTGTCATGATAGTGTGATAACACTTCAACGTTAGCATGTCCTACCAGGCTCGTAGCATGAACAACAGCAGCACAGCAGTAAAATGAATATCATCATACGTAAATTCAAACAATAAACTCACCATCACTACAACTAGGTATCACTTATAAAACCAAGAATCCAATCAAACCAATTAACAAGCACACCGAAGTAAAATCACCATAGCTACTCATTACTAATAACAATTTAATCACATCCAGTGGCCCGATTATTCCTTTAAAAATTACTTTTAATCAAAACAACAGAACCGCTGCTAATAACACAAGCAACACCACACACAAAGCAACGAACAGCGCGGTAATTTTAAATTTCTCACCTAAACTGAAAAATCGGTTATATCACGTTGAATACCAAATGCATCACAAACAGCCCCACCATCACCAGCATGCCACCAGCATCACCAGAATGTCACCAGCATCACCAGCATGTCACCAGCATCGCCAGAATGTCACCAGCATCACCAGCATCACCAGCATGTCACCACCAGCACCAATCCCAACATCACCATCATGTCACCAACATCACCAGCATGTCACCAACATCACCAGCATGTCACCAACAGCACCAACAGCACCAGCATGTCACCACCAGCACCAACATCACCAGCATGTCACCACCAGCACCAGCATGTCACCAACATCACCAGCCATGCACTCATGGGACTCTCATATCAGGTCACAAGTTCAGGCTAAGCAGTGAAAGTTGTAAGGCAAGATCACCGCATCAACCCCGCCACTTTATGACTACAAAAAACAGCCGTTAGTCAATTAACAATTTATCCAAAGGCAGGTGAATTTTTAAAATCAATTTTTAATTTTTAACACTGTTGCACTAAAGCAACGTACTTCAACAAAAGGACTTATATATGACTATAGGTATATAGTCTCGATGAATTCATGAGATTTAATGGAGATGATATACCAAAAAATCCAACAATAGTTTTAGTCGTTAGGCCCTGAAATCAAGTTGATGCAGCTATATGTGTCTGATATGACACACATTGAATATCGGACATAGGTAGGCTCTGTACGGTGAACTATACAAATTTAATTGCTCCTTTTGGAAAAAAAATATCTGAATGATTCCAAAAATTTACTGGTCTTGTAAGATTTTATTAGTCAATTCAAGTCTAAGGTCTGGAACCTTTCGAATTTCCCAGTATTGATCTGCACACAAAAGATGACGTTCACCACATTTAAACGTAACATTTCCATGCCAAACATTAGTGCACTTGAAATGATATACTGCCAAGAATAACTGTTCTTGACGCAGCAAACTGAACAAATTGCTTGTAATAATTGAGTCAGAGTTTCTTAAGGAGCCACAAAACCGTTATTTCCATTGTAAGAGCGATCCCCCAACATAATCCCTCCCAATACCCGTCACTCCCACGAGAAACAAGGGACTATTCAGACAATGTATTGAAGTCTCAGTTTCTTCGGTCTCCAGAAGATTCCAGTCCGATGGTGCGGAGTTAAGAAAGTAAATACACAAAAATAACACACAATTGAGGATCAACTTCCAAAATCTGTTTTCATAGTGATCGGTGTCGAAACAAGGCGAGAAAATACCCTAAAGTTGTTCAAGAAGATTATTTTGAATATGTAAATAAATGGTAGTACAATAATAGAATGAGTAGACACTGCTCCGCACTGACTTCAAAGGGGGAAATGAATCGCTGGAATCTAGAGAATGGAAATGAATCGCTCGAGACGACACTCGAATCAAAATGTATAAAAGTTTGTTTTCAAATCATCTTTCCACTGAATGTTGTCCAAAATCGAGAAGATTATATGAAAGCTTTGTCATGGAATAAGCCGCTATTAATCTAGAATCTAGATCATCACACAAATGGAGCAGTCATCTCAGTCAATGAATCATATAGACGTTTTAATATCACAAACACAGATACTCTCCAAGTCTGTTCTAAATCATACAGCAGCTTGAGGCGTATTCATTGAGATTATATACATCAAATGAACGTTTCCAATTGCCACAAGTATTCTGGAATTCAACCAGCATGAAACCACATGGCCTTCTGTAATAGCAACTGAAAATAAAAAAAATATGTCATTGACTGCTGAACTGGACCAGCACAAGAACCCAGACTGCCGTTGTCATGAGAGAAACCAATGAGAATCTGAGACAGTAGCAGTATTGTGTGTCCGGTCCGTTGCTTTCTCAGCACATTCGTCAAATGAATATTCTTTTTAGCGCATTTTCTCATTTCTGAAAAAAATGCACTATTGTGCTCGCCATGTCCGTCTGTCCGTCCGCCCGTTTGTCTGTCCGTCCGTGACTTCACGTTTTCGTCGACGAGAAAATGCGCTCTCTGTCACTCACTGCAGTAAGTACTGAGTTATATTTTTTTTTGTTCTAGATATTTGCTCTCAAGCGCTCAACCTTTATTATATTTCTATTCTTCTCAACAATTCTCGAAAAACAGACGCTTTTTTGTTCTCTATATTTGCTATCAAGCCCCCAATCTTTATTATATTTGTATTATTCTCGACACTTCTCGAAAAACTGACTTTTTTGCGTTCGATATTTGCTCTCAAGCACTCAACTTTTATTCAATTTCTTCTTACACAGCTATATTCTCAAACTCATGAATAAAAATTCGCGACAATTATCTCAATTTCTCATTAAACAGGCATGCATTTAAACTTCGGTCTAGGATTACGTTTCCATCAATGTCAATTTTTTTGAACGACTGTATCACTGAGGTACTAGTCGCATTGTATTCAGATTTCGGCTCTCGAAAATTCAGATTTCGGCTCTCGAAAATTCAGATTTCGGCTCTCAAAACAATAACTGAAACACGAGTCAGACAATCAAGTATGGCGTCACAGCAAGTGTAATTCATAGTGAAAAATGCGATAAATTTCTACTCAAGAGCAATGAATTAAATTATTGAGTGAAGTTATAACAAGTAGTTTGAGTGCCAAACAAGGCACTCATCATTTGTATGCAGTCTAAAACAAATAACCTATTGGTAATAGTAAAAATGAGCAGAAATCATTAATATAATATTCAGCTCAAGTTAAGCTCACGATAAGAGCATAACTATAAAACTTATTACACCATAGAGATATAGACTTGAACAAGCGGTAATTCACGAGACCAACAGCGCATTTAATTCATCACTAAATTAACAACTGGTCATTCCCAATACAACGGCGCGCGCTCGTTACTCCGCCTGTAGCATGCAGTATATAGTTCATATACTAAAAAAAATATAACTAAAAAATATAACTCAGTACTCACTGCAGTGAGTGAAAGAGAGCGCATTTTCTCGTCGACGAAAACGTGAAGTCACGGACGGACAGACAGACGGACGGACAGACAGACGGACGGACATGGCGAGCACAATATAGTGTATTTTTTCATAAATGAGAAAATGCGCTAAAAAAATGATCGGGATTTATCAAAAATAGCAATGCACTTTTCACATCTTGTTTAGTTCATCTTGTAAAGAGCGTATCAGTCCGCTCTATTCCTATTCTCGTGTTACGAGTAAAACAAGTGTCATTATTTGGACAATATAATCCCTTTATTTCTCTGGGTGATACAAAAGGTCGCAAGATGAGGAACGCACGTATTGGACAATATGATGCATTTATTTCTCAGGGTGATACAAAAGGTCGCAAGATGAGGAACGCACGGGGCGCGCAGCACGAGCGCAGCTTGCAAGCATCTCGACGTACAGTGCGCAATTTCCGCTACGGAAGCCACCGACTTTCTCTCCTGTGCCCCCGACGCATCGGAGACGTTAGCTCGGCATTGCCAGACAGCTTTGAATGCTGATTAATTCAAGATAAACATGAACTATTAACGCTTTCTACTAATTGGTTGCTCGTATCTCGGTAGCCCAGAGCTTTTTTGGAATCAGTTCATTTTTAATTTTCTCAATATCTCAAGATTTAAACCAATTTCTTATGTATGATAATGCTGGTATACATGATACTTTACTGGTCTACTTATAGGACTGAAAAATGAATTTGAGGGAGAGTCTAAAAAACTCTCTGCTTTGTCACTATGTCGGTAAGTATAGATACCTCGCTAAACTCTAGGCATTGCTAAACTCGAATGCATTATAGTATCATATAGACTAAAATGATTATGTACATAAACTTGTAGAGTTTACAAGCAGTTAAGCGCTAATTTCGATTGTTCCACATAGCTGAATTCAATTGCGCTTAATTTCCAACCCTAAGCTTTTTAAATTTACAACCAAAACTTGCTTTAAATAGACAGTGAGTTTTTCAATACTCACAAACACGGCATGGTATCAACACCCAAGCCTTTGTACGAGTGTTAACAACATAATAAATTCAAGGCCCCGCTATACGAAAGTGGTGGTCACATGATGGCTAGCGGCGAGTCTCAAGCGATAAATGTGAGTGTTTAGGACGGCTTTTTGTGGGTGTCTCTAAAGGCGATCAGAGTACGCATGCAGTTCTGGGGCATAAGGACGCTTGGCTACGAGTCCTGGGGCCATATTTTCAAAATTTGCTAAGTGAACGTAAGTACTTACGCTTTATTTTCTTGTCTATGATTGGTGGATTTTGCTTGAAAGGCCGTCAATGATTGGCTGATGAACTTACGATCTCTTAACTTTTTTTGAAAGTATGGACCCTGCACTGGGTTAGGAGCGAGAAAAAGTAAGTAGCAGCGACGGTAGGTCGTGCCAGGATGCATGCGCTGCCATGCAGCGAGGGGAGCTACCGCTAGCCCATGTGGGCCCATGTACATATCTGCTCACATGACAATTGTGTAACTCTGTAGCTCGACTAATAGTAACGCATGACTAATAACCATGGAGCCGTACAATCAGAACTCATTTAAGCACATAATATAGGAATGCTATATATGTACTTGAATGCATTCGATGTGATGCATGATCGTATATATTATTTATACGGAGACGCAGTACACCTATAGCGGCCGATTTTCCAGTCTGTGATTGGTGGATTTTGCTTGAAAAGTCGTCAGTGATTGGCTGTCGAAGTTACAAAAAACTCGCAACTATTTTTGATAGTACTGCCACAATTGAGCTCTGTATAGATACACTTTGTACTCAATTTTGACAGCGTATCCTTTTTTCGCGAATTCAATTTTTTTAAACCATGATTGATTAATTATGTATGATTAATGAAATTAAATGTAGCCGACAATATTCCTCCTAGAGGTAATACTATACACTCACATAAAAACTACTAAACTATTCATCGTTTTTCAAAAGAAAATTGCATTTCAAACAAAATAAAAAAAATTAACTTGGTTGGACGGAATAGTTATTGTATTGATCCCAACAAACCGTTTTAGCTTCATTTGTGAATTCGACTATACTGAAGAATATTTTAGTCGAATAGAATTGATATTTTTAGAATTTGATATTTTAGTTCCAAGAAGCTAATGCACTAGAGGCATGATGGACCTTCAGGAACACGGCTTAAATGGCCTATCTTAGCCATAAAAACGCTGAGTCAGCAGCAGCCCACACACAAAGCAGACTACGCCATCCACATACGTCGTCCCAATTAGGACGCTATCTCCCAATTAGGAGGACAAATTTAATCAGAATACTTGCTGCATGGATAACCTCTGAATGTATCCTGATGATTCAGTTGAGACAATTAGGAGGCTATCTCCAGAGTAGGAGGACAAATTCAACCAGAATACTTGCTGCATGGATAACCTCTGAATGTATCCCGATGATTCAGTTGAGACAATTAGGAGGCTATCTCCCAAGTAGGAGGACAAATTCAACCAGAATACTTGCTGCATGGATAACCTCTGAATGTATCCTGATGATTCAGTTGAGACAATTAGGAGGCTATCTCCCAAGTAGGAGGACAAATAAATGAAGATACATGCTGAATATATAACCTCTGAAAACATCCTAACTAATCATTCAGTCGAGACATGACGAAAAAGTGTTATGGATGAAACAGTTGTGAGACGTAGAGCTGTGCTGCTACTGCTATTCTTCGATGATCATTCACTTTATATTTATATCCGCATGATCGGTGAACGTGATAGTTAAAATCTGTGCTTAGTCTATTATAATTAAACGTAATTATATGCCAAGTGGTCATAAACTATTATAAGAAAATTAATTATAACTACAAATGTGTATATGTAGATTCTAAATAAACGTTTTTGGAGGTCAAATTTCATCCGAGACTCAGGTCACCAGAGACGATGGTCATCAGAGACGCAGGTCATCAGAGACGCAGGTCATCAGAGACGCAGGTCATCAGAGACGCAGGTCATCCGAGACGCAGGTCATCAGAGACGTAGGTCATCAGAGACGCAGGTCACCAGAGACGCAGGTCATCAGAGCTGCTGTGGGCACAGACAAAGGTCCCAAAACTAGGGTGATCGATACAGTGCGCCTCTTAGGATCCTGAGCAGGATCACGGGACAGAATCAGGATTACCGAGCAAGATCACGGGAAGAATCAGGATTACCGAGCAAGATCACGGGGCAGAATCATGATCACGGGACAGAATCATTGATTCTGTGATTGGCTTAGAATAATACAGTAGGCACACAGGATATCATCAAGAAACTATCACGGGAAAGGACTGCAGGATATCTTCATGAGATAGAATAAAGAGACATGATATATAGACAGGATTACAGTTAAAGGATCATTAAAAATTATTGCGTAACAGGATCGCAGGATATTTTTATGAAACAGAATAAAGGGACATGATAAAGAGACAGTATTACAGGATAGGATCATATAGGATATTATCAAGGAACAGGATTACTCGACAGGATCGCAGGATATTTTTTTTGTAACAAAATGCCGAGACATGATAAAGAGACAAAATTACAGGATAGGATCATAGGATTTTATCAAGGAACAAGATCTCTCGACAGGATCGCAGGATTTTTGTATGGAACAGAATACCGAAACTTGATAAAGAGACAGAATTACAAGAAATGCTCATAGGATATTATCAAGGAACAGGTTTACTCGACAGGATCGTAAGATATTTTTAGGTACGGTAACAGAATAAAGAGACAGAATTACAGGATAGGATCATAGGATATTATCAAGGAACAGGATCACTCGACAAGATCACCACGAGCCCGCGTGGCCTGCGGCCAAACAATCTGCCAAAGAGGGGAGTGTCCCTCACACGTCGTCACGATAAACATATAATAATATGATGTCAAAATATAATAATAATGACTACAAGAAAAAGGTGTAATAATATGAGCCACTTAACGGGACACGAGGCAGCGAGCGACCCTATAAGTGGCCAGCATAAAAACATTTTAGGTTTTTGTTATGTTTAGAACACGATCGAGGTATTGATAACGCCGTATAATATATATATATAGTGCGTATCGGCACACATTAGGCATATCAACTTCGGTAACGTAAATTAAGTTAAAGACTGTCTGCAGTTCAGATACGAGATGCACTGCATTTGGTGTAATCATTCGCTTATAGTAAGAACTAATTTAGGATAAATTCGTGATTTGAAATTCAACTGAATGAAGATACATTGCAACAATACAGTACGGCGCGATCTGCAAATATTTTAAAAAAATTACAAGATAATAAGTTACCAAGACGAAGCTTCGAGGAAGGATACAATATAGTAGTTCGCATAGGATGCTAATTAGAAAACGTTTCATTCCTGAATATGTAGTGTCATGTACACTGTACAGTAAACATGATTTCATTAGAAGACGAAGTGTCGCGGTCATTTGCACATTCTTCATGTTGTTTCTATGAACTTAATGCTGAACAAGAATCAATATTCTTTTATAGAAAACATGAACTCACGCATTTGTGCATATTTTCCGTAAAAAATACTTCAGGCATGAGCACCTCTTGTGTTCATGCCTGAATAATTGTGCTCATGCCTGAAAAAATAATTCAGGCATGAGCACCTTTCATGTGATGCACACATGGTTACTGGAACATCATTTCGGTGGGAATTGATCAATGTCCAAGAATATTAGTTTACTTATTTATTATTTCTTAACTAAAAATTACACACAAACGGACTAAAAACACCAGCATTGTTCATCACTAATAAATAAAATCAAAAATAACTACTACCAAGAGCAGTTTTTAAATAAATTCTGAAGAAAAGAAACCAAGAGATATGAGCACCCAGGTGAGCTTGGCGCTGAACCAGTCATGGGTCACAGAGAACCAGTTCAAGCGATGGACAGGAGATCTCAAAAAAAAGCGACGGACTTCTTCCTCAAAGTGAGAGAGAAAAAGAGGCGCGCATATGAGGGCTGAGGCAGCAGCACCTCCAAATATGTGCACGAACAACTGTACCTGCAACGGCGAACTGAGCGCCATGCAGTGGGAACTTGAGCACCGATAGAGGCATACCAAAGATTGAAAACTGCATTAGAGTTTTGATGGAAGTGTGCGTAGGTAATCTCAGTTTGTGCTTTGTGGCTTGTGCAGGTGAAAGTTTCATGTGACAACTGCTGTAAAATAGTGGAAACCAACAGTTTAAACATTAGACATACGAGGTGTCTGTTCAAAACTGTATATGGGGAACTTGAGCAGGCGATGTAAGCAAGCATGGAGGCATGCCAAAGATTAAAAATTGCATTAGAGTTTTGATGGAAGTCTGCGTAGGTAATCTCATTTTGTGCGTGTGAAAGTTTCATATGACAACTGCTGTAAAATAGTAGAACTAACAGTTTAATAGGGTTAGAGATACGAGGTGTCTGTTCAAAACTGCAGTGGGGACTTGAGCAGGCAATGTAAACAAGCATGGAGGCATGCCAAAGATTGAAAACTGTTTTTGGGGTTTGATGAAAGTCTATGCATGCAGGAACACGTTTGTGTGGTTAAAAGCGAAGTTCATGCAGAACGTCACTTCCCATGGAATAGCAAGACAAAAATGCTGAACGAGAGCGGAACGCAAGTTGAACGACCACAATTCAACTTGAAATCCATTTACGTTTATTTTGTGAGGAAAAAACTGAGCTAAAGAAAAATTCATCATGGTTTGCTTCTCATCATGTGATAAGCTAGCTACACGCAAGCATTAATTGATACTTGACATGGTAACTGAAACTTGTTCCGTGACTATTGACGTGCAGATATAATCATGACTGGAACTTACCTAGCCACAAACGACCGTTATGATTGGAATACGAGCGACGACCCACGAGAATATTAATTTAGATGAACATTGAACAAAGATAATTACACGGGACATTTTTATACAGGGCATTGTCAAGCGGCTTTCAGAGACATTCTACAGTATTACAAATGTATTCCTAACAATATTAGGCCAATTAGTTTTAAAAATGTAATGTAGAACCCACAAAAATTAAAATGTAGAACCCACATTTAAGTTTTCTTTAGAAATGAGGCACCGCGAGCATGAGAATTACTCAAGAAAAACTTGCCACGAGCTGGTCCTATAGTCAATTATTTATCTGTAGGGTTCCTCGAAGCAAGGTTTATGATCTAAGCCGGCTACCCATCAACGGTAGAGCCTCAGTGGCAGCGGTAGCAAGGCATCAATGCGCCGTTGTGCACGTACCGTGCGAGAAAGCGAGGGAT
Source organism: Hyalella azteca (assembly GCF_000764305.2). NCBI lineage: Eukaryota > Metazoa > Arthropoda > Malacostraca > Amphipoda > Hyalellidae > Hyalella > Hyalella azteca. The sequence continues at coordinate 554,432 of NW_025941620.1, forward strand.
CGCCGCTCATGAATAAGAAGAAAGAAGCTGTTCCTACAGCAAACACACTCACGGAAATATATGGGGCATATTGTACAAAAAAATTGAATTATCTGCACGTAGCACTAATACGTCCTTTTCAACGTGCCGTACGGGGTCACGATGACCCACGCAAGGGCTAAAAATGGATCGTTATTTGGACAGAATCTCCCTTATTTTTCTAAGTGTGCAGGCATGTAGAGCAAACTATGCGTTGCCACGTACCCAGGCAGTATCGTATGCCAGAGGCCAAATTCTTGACCAAAAATTAGGCTTGAAATATTCTCTGGAGTTGGTGAAACGTGTTCAGCTGATATATACTGTGGAATGTAGCTTCCACCAAGAAGAAAACAGAGCCATAAGCTGTTTGCCATTTGGTTGCCATTCAAGGCAATTGCCATTTTGAAGTTTTTTTTGTGAAGTTAATCAAGGTGCCATTTTAATCAATGATTAACTTCACAAGAGAAACATAAAAAAAAGTATTACATCTTCAACTTGTTCCCAACATTTCATTTACAGACGATACTCTTGGTGGAAGTTCATGTGATTTTTTATCATATAAACATTGAAATTTTTCCAAGGCTTCTGACGAAAACTACACTTTACATGACATTCTCACAATGAAAGGGTGATGCCGGGCTAACCTGATAGCAGTTAAAATTAAACGCAGTTGAGCCCCCATTGCCAACAAGTGTTGTTTTCCAGCAATACATCATGGCTACCAAGATCATTTTCTTTACAAAACACAAGACACTATAAGGCAACACAGGCTAAGAAAATACAGGCAACATAACTCCCGATTCATGTTTTACTAGCAGGTTTCAATGGAAAGATAATTCTGATAATTGAGTATCCCGTTCTTCACAATCCCATTTCCCTATTGGGTTCCCTCTGAACCCAACAATCAATTTGGAAACTAAGCCATGTCTTGAGGTTTTCACTCTTGAATTGAATTTACACTTACCGAGGCAAAATAACATAATTTCTTAATCCAACACCTTGCTCCTCCAACTCGTATTAGTCAATGCCTCCTAATTCTACCACTTCAAAAAATGTTCCGAGATGATTCATAACCATCCTGGATAAGTGCAGTACGTAGCTATCCTGGAATTCAAAAATATCCTAGATAAAGGTAGGAAGGCTGTTGGACTTAGCGCAGGAGACGACGCGCTAGTACGTTGCGCTGAATTGTACGTTGTACGCCAATTGTACGTACAATTGTACGTTGAGCTGAAAACGTAGCGCAGACGCAACAAGAATTGAACGTCTTGCGTCAAGATTTGAACGTCTTGCGGCTCACCGACATCGCGACGACTTTTGGGCAACCTTGCCATGGAGGAGTTAGGACGATAAGAGGGATGGAAGAGAAAAAAGGGGAGAAACAAGAAAGGAGAAATAAGAAATGTGGAGAAAAAAGAAATGTGAAGAAAAAAGAAATGTGGAAAAAAAGAAATGTGGAGAAACAAAAAATGCGGAGAAATAAGAAATGTGGAGAAACAAAAAACGTGGAAAAATAATTAAATAGGGAGAAAGGTATAAAGTTAAAGGAAAAGGTATATTAGTGGGGGGAAGGGGAAGATGGGTGATGTGCTGACAAAATTTGTCATAACAGCAAAAAGCTCTATGCCGATATCTACCTATACAATCTTGATTCGAATTTTAACTCTAAGATTCACGCTCTAAATCAAAAGTATCGTCCACAGGAACGAGCTATACAAAATTAATGCTGCTCAGGAGACAAGATTTGTGCAGAGCAGCATGGCAGAACTTGTGCAGAGCAGCATGGCAGGACTTGTGCAGAGCAGCATGGCAGGACTTGTGCAGAGCAGCATGGCAGGACTTGTGCAGAGCAGCAGGGCAGGACTTGTGCAGAGCAGCAGGGCAGGACTTGTGCAGAGCAGCATGGC